>NC_142794.1:103201564-103294064 GCF_049724085.1 Artemia sp. Qi Xiang Cuo | reverse complement strand
AATAATTGAAAAGTACCTGAGTCATCAAGCACCTTTAGTCCTCAGTTTTATAGATTATGAACATGCAATTAATTCAGCTGATACAAGAGCTTTAGCGAAGTTCTTATCTTTGTATAGTATACCAGATAAATACATTGCAGTGATTAGTACGGGAATAAGTACTATAATTAGTACTATATATGGGAATAAAATTACTGCGGCTATGGTATGAAATAAGGCTAGTACCTGGTTTCTTACCAAATCAGGAGTTAGACAGGGTTACGTTCCATCCCTATTTATATGGATCACGTAAGTAATATATGGTAAGTAATTGAGATGGAGATTGTCCCAAGGAGCACAGTAAAGGCAATGGGAGAACACGGAAGCAATTGGGTAAGCAAAACTCTCCTAGACTTAGATTATGTGATGGTTTAACCATAATAGATGAAAATGTTTGCAAAATGAATGCACATTTAGAGGTTTAGCGAATTCAGGATGCAAGAATATGTTTAAAAATCAATGTTAAAAAGATTAAGTTACTAAGATTAGGAATAAATGAAGGTTAAACGTTGATGATGAGTAAGGAGAAGATCGGTCAAGTTGACAGCTTCACCTACCTATGTAGTATTATTAACATAGACGGTGGGTGCGGTGAAGATGTCAAAAGTAGAATAGCTAAGGCCCAGGATTTTTTTTAGAGTTGGGAAAAGTTTGGAAGAATAGGAAGGTAAGTCTGCGATTCAAGAAGGGATGACTGTGATCAATGGTTCTGAAGCATTGATTGTTTTGGGTACCCAACTGACTGACTGTCTCTCAAACAATAATCTGTACGAAAAATGTGGTTCAATCCCGCTTTCTAGGCTTTTAATGACAGAAAGGTTGAGATGGCTAGGACACGTTCTATGGATGAAGGACGAAAGATTGCCAAAAATCGTCCTTGTTGGCCAACCCGTTTAGGACCAAACAAAAAGTTAGTCGTCCTAATTGGGGTAGGAGGATGTGGTAAGGAAAGATTTAAGGAAAATGGAAAATTTCTAGTAGAGTTTAAAGAGGAAGGCTTAGAATGGGTTGGGATGCAGGAGGATTATGTGTAGCTGAGTTGGCCTCAGGCCGCTTGGTGCTGCAGTTACTTGTTAGTAGTAGTAGTAGTAGACAGTAGTAGATAATAAAAAGGAAGCCTACTCGATTTGGTTTGATGTAATTAGACCTTTAATTGAGCGTTATTAACTGGGGTTATTTATCCTTGAGATGAAAATTAATTCAGGGAAAAATTATGCGCATAAATAATTGGTAACCATTGCAGGAAAGAAGAAATGACAAGAAGGGATAACATTTCATTATAACTTGTAATAATTCACTTCACTATATATGTTAACCCTACTCAATGCTCCTACATCGTCCTAAGTAAATTAGCCGAATCGGGTTTAATAGTCGCTGGTTTGAAAATTTTTTACTTGGTGCTGGCTTATCGCTTTGCCCAAAGCAAAAGAGCACGTCTCACATGGCTCCAATCTAGACTTTCCAAATATTCTATTTGCTACCTTGATAATTGCAAGCGAATAGTATATGTTCATTTGCACTTATCTTCATGAATGAAATACTGTCGTTAGGCAACTATTTTGTTTATAAACTTCTTCAAACAATTTAGTCGGTTATTCGAAACAAAAACAAGTGTTTTTACTTCGACTCTAGAAAATAAAGTTTTCTAAAGTAATTGTCTTAAATTTTCTAGATATTTTAGATTACGTTTTCTTAGATTTGTTTTCTAGATTAAGTTTTCTAGATATTTTTTTTGCCAAAAATACCCATTCTGTGCTTTTATGTTGCTTGCCCCAAAACAAAAAGGTGCGTGCCGCATTTTTACAAGAGGGAGAGTTTTTAAGCCTTTCATACGAAGATTTTTTTGAGATTTTAATGAGGAGAAATGCGTTAAAATCACAGCGTATAGTTTATTAATTTTTCGTTATTTTGGTCAATATTATTTTGGCAAAAAGATATGTTAACTAATGAGACAAAGCTTTATCTCAAAAGAAAGTCCCGGTCGACAAAGCTATCATATTCACACCCCAAGTGAAAATACGAAATAAAAAAAGTATCTATATTTATTTAATAAGATGAAGCTCTGAAACTAGGTAAAAAAGTTAAAATAAATAAAAATATGATAAATTCAAAACACTAAAACTGAATGCAGAACACGTAAATGCTGGAATTTAACAATACCGTACGATGTGATGGAGCGATGAAACAAGTAATAAGAGAAGAAATGGGGGGGGGGGGCAAAATGTATATCCGTGATTGAAGCACACAAAGCACAAAAAATAGCAAATACAATCAAATAGTGTACAGAAGAAGCTATAACGGTAAGACTGTCTTCCCAAAAAGGAGTTAAAAGATATAAGGAATAGTCTTTTGGGCTAACAGTAATGACGTATTTTTTTCGAATCAAATATTGCATAGCCTGCCTTCATCGAAAAAGAAATATGTTTCTAATAACGTGGCTTTAAGCTATTAATCAATTATACATTTTTTACCTTTGTTTATTTTATAGTTTTCTTTCTTTTTTTTTCGTTTTGTAATTTTTTTTTAACTCCATTTTGACAGAAATGCTGCTGTAGCCCTTTTTGTTTTGTGAATGATAACATGTATTGAAATAGCACAGACATCTTAATGGTGGTACACGTAGGACAGACGCAGATCAATATAGTTCTGTTGGCACTTGTTCCAAAATGTTTCTGTGTGAACCTTCTAATAAAAACAATAATTTCAGATTTAAAAAATGTGAAGCATCTTTAAGTTTAAGATATAAGCTCATACGTGCCTATGAAAACCCCAACTGTCTATAAATAAACCCTTTTTTAAAATAGATTTTAATAGGTTTTTTTAAACAGCCTTGTCAGTACTGGGTTGTAACCAAGGGGGGGGGGTCCATTAGATCTGAAATATTCACGGGAATTTAATGTATATCTGTATGAATGAATTGACGAAGCTTATGAATTCCTTGGAGGATCTCAATTTGAACTTAATAAGTTCTTTTAAATATTTCACTGTTTCTTTGTGTATGTTTTTTAATTTTTCACTTTAATTTTTAACAGGATTTTGTCAGGCTCTTATGTTTCAATCTTTCCTCTTTTCATCCCATTCTTTGTGGCTTTTGAATTAATGTTAAAATATTTTGCTCAACCACTCACTTTACTATGTTTGATTACATTTTTGTGGAATAATATCTTACTGCTTCTATGAGGACTTATAAATAAATATGAAAAAGTACCGATAATGCTTTCGTTTTTATGCATGAAGCTATGAAACAGTAAGAGATCCAACAGTTTCTGAGTCGTATCGAGCAATTCCTGTTTCTGATTCGTGTCGAGCAAGTCGAGCAAGAATTTCTGTGAAGCTATATTTCATAGCTTCGGGTTTGAATATACTTATTATATATATTTAATATATTTTTATATATTTAAATATATTTAATTACTTGTAAAAATATATTTAAAATATATTTCAATTACTTGTAAAACACATGTTAGTATAATGCATGTACTTCACAAAAGTATTTTCATTTTCAGGTCTGTGAAAACTTTAATACTTCTCAGTATGAACGAATTCAAGAAGCTTATAAGTCCCTTGGAAAAACTCACGTGGCCCTTGACCAGTTATTTATGCATATGACCACCGCTATTCATACCACAGCGTTATCTGTAGTCAGTGGCTATGTGGCCCTGTATGGCTCGAGTATTGATGTAAATAAAGTCACATTCAGTGAGCTTTGCAAGGTAAATTTGTCTTGTTTGTTAAAGACTAATGATATTGTCGTGCGTTCTTTAGTAGGCCTATTGGTAATTACAACTTTTCATTGTTTATTAATATGCAATGATTCGTCAAGATTCAACACTTGTTTATTATGGTAAGGAATTAGTGTTAATTTTCATCATTGTAAGTGACAAAGTAGCCTTTTAGTTTAACTTTTACATTTTAGTTTTCATTTGGATTTTGACTATAAAATGTCGATATTTGTGTCGACATATTTTGCTTTCCAATATTTTAGCATGTTGAACTTAGCTGCATGTTATTTGAAATATAGAATTATCTCACAGAGCAACACTACTACTTGAGGCTTTCTAATTTGGGATCATGAAACAGAAAAGGTAATTTTTTGCAAATTTTTGAAAATTTTTGGTAGCTCTCAACAAAATATATTTTTTTCTAGTCTACTAAATCTTATCAATTTGAAAAAAAAAACTTTTCTTAAATCTTAGATTTAATCTATTTGGGATTGTGCAATGCTGTGTTCGCGTATATTTTTGGGAACCTGATGCATATTTTCTGTATCTCTTTTTAACTTCTTCGGAAAACTAGGGAAAAATTTGTATCGAACTCCCCAATTCCAATTATTTTCTCTTTATAGCGTGTGCATGTAACTGAACCCTTTGTAACTGAACCCATGCAATTGAACCCTCATGCAATTGAACCCTCATGCAACTGAACCCTCGTGCAACTGAAATCCCGTTTAAATGAACCCTCGTTTTACTCAACCTCATTTAACTGAATCCTCGCTCAAAGAAAGAAAAAGTCGACGCTTCCAGGTATCAAGCACTTTTTTGGAATTCCCAGGAATTTGTTTCGGGAACAAATTTTATGGGTTAAAATAAAAATAAATAGCATTAACGAATCAGCATTGTATTTGAATGAATTCTTTTTCACTTGGTAGTTATCTAAAAATTCTTTTTGTTATCTTCAATTAGTAAATTTAAGAGGCCGCTGAAAACTGAATTGTTCACTAAATATGATATTAATGATTATGTTGATAGAACATAAAATTGCTAAAATGGTGTGAACTTGTGAGTATTTTTCTTATTATTTTCTATATTTTAATATTGACTGACGAGTTTTAAGAAAGGAGTTGAGTGTCAAGTATTGAGTTAGTGGTAGCAGGGTTTGTGTTGAATGGGGGTTGTATTGACATTGCGTTGAATGGGGGTTCAGTTAAACGGGGATCGCAATGGGGACTGGGAAGGGGAGTATTCAAGAGGGATTTTAAACAGCAGTGTAAGGGTTTTCGATCATGGAGATTTCAGAGGTAGAGCTTTTGTAGCTTCAACCCTTTACACTCCAGAATTGACACTAAAAACACGTTTTGGCACCAGCCATTTTATGATAGTGCTGTTTTGACAAAATCATAAAAGCGCGTAAATGTGAGCATTAGCTTTGAGATGACGTTAAACAATTCTCTATGATGGTCTATTGCCTTGTTAGTACTGGAGAAATAAAACAAAAAAAAGGAGACTTATCAGTGTTTCCAGCTCTTTCAGTGGTTTTTCAGTGTGTCAATCCAAGTGTTTTTTCTTTCACAATAACATTTTACTATTAAGATGAGTCTTAATAGTGTCTTGATGAGACACTTGATGAGTGTCTTGAGTCTTAATGAGTCTTATTCCTGAATACGCATTAACGGCAAAATTTTTCTTACGAGTCGTTTTTTTAAAGGGTTTTTAATGTTTTTGGTAATATGGGCTGTGGTTTTCTCTGAACTAGAGTTCAGCTATTGCTGAAACCATGGGATTTAAGTGTGTTCGGGCCCTGGGCATGAACAGTTTTGCTATTTTTCTAAAATATAAGACAAAGGTGTAATTTGTTGTTTTTTAGAGGAGGGGAGGAATAGCCTTGTATTGAAGTAGCATAAAGTAAAAGAAGGAGTGGAATTGCAAAAATAAGTGAAAAAAGGAGTGGGTTTGAGTTTGCACTGGGGTTAAGTTGAATGGGGGTTGTTTTGAATGTGGCTTCAGTTTAATGTTGGTTCAGTTTCATGGGATTGAGTTTAAGGGGGGTTCAGTTAAACGGGGATTGAGTTAAACAAGGCTCGAGTTGCATGGGGGGCTGATTTATACGAGGATAAAGTGTCACGAGGGTTTAGTTTCACGAAGGTTCAGTTACATGAGTTCAGTTACACGTTGCTCAGTTACATGGGGTTCCAGTTTCAATGGAACATTTTAATAGAAATCTAATTTAGACCAAATTTTTTGAAATTTTGTGTGCCGACAAAACTTGAACCCTAGACAAGACTAAAATAAACTAGGACTTTCTGAAGTGTTTTCAAATGTTCATTATCCAACTTACTAGAAAAATTGATATGGAGGGAATTTATGATCTAGTTGTGTCTTTTGTGTCTCTTTGGTTTGGTTGTACCTTTTTGTGTGGTTTGGTTGTGTGTTTGTGCCTTTTTGTGGGTTGGTTGCTAAACTAATATCATTAATACATTCACCAGAATAGTCTGCTGAGCAACAACCAAACGTAAATAAAATAACGGTCTAACCTCATTTTCCTAGACTTTCAAGGGTTCTTTCTCATCCAAATACTGAGGGAGAAAAAGGGAAGAGGTTCCATAAATTCTTCTATATTGGATGTCTAACAGAGGGGCTGCTGAATTTCAAACAGACTTGGTGACAAGTAAGAACATGTTTCTTAGTCGTGTTTTTTGGGAGTCTGTCCCCCGATTTGGCCTCTCTGGGATGGAGAGGGGTAGTGGGGAAGAGGCAAAGTTCTTGTTATCCTGATTTATTGTCCTCACGACATATACTACAACGATTTCAAATCCCATTCCAACCGTGTGGGAAGTAAGAGACGGTTTTGTAAATGTGGCTTTTCGTGTCTGCACCCGCATAACAGAAAAACTCACCTTCAGAAAAATCATGTCGAAAACTTTCCCCTGGAAAAATCTAGTAAAACCCATTCTTAAGCAAACTCGCGTGGTAAACTCCCCCTTCCCCCCGAAAAGTTCCCCTGGTAAACATTCTCCAAGAAAAACTAACATCTTGAAAAACCGTCCCTGAAACCTTGCTGTTGGAATTATTGCATCCAAAGCTTTTGAAAAACTTCAAAAAACCCGCCCCAAGAAAACACCTACTCAACTTGCTTCACAGGAAAACTTAAACTTTGGATACTTGCCCCTCAAAATACCTACCAGATCTTTCCCCATAAGGAAAAAACATCTGTGGGAATTTAGTGACCCCTCTGTGGGTATCTTTGCTTGGAAATCCATCGATTGACTAGTGTCTTAACTCTAATAGGTTCAAGGCGCATTCCTGACCTTTTGTTGTGCAACGGCATTGGTTATTTTGTTTAGAAAAAAAGCTCTTGACGGAAAACCTTAAGTAAATTCATTCAACCTTAAGCTTATAAACATTCGAAAATTCGGACCTAGCAGCATCTGCAGAAGTTTTTCTCTGGAAATTCGTTGAACACGATTGATCTGTCCATATAGAGATCGGACCCGATCTGTATAAGAGTAGAACAACTTATTGCCATAACGCAACAAGTCTTTCCTTGGGGTGAAAAAGTGAGGTTCTTTTAGAAAAGATTTAATCAAGTATTTAGAAATTTTTAAAGAAGTTTCTATAGTTTTAAAATCTTGCCTTCTGAGGAAAAAAACCACTAAAACAGATCCATCAACACTTTTCTGAATTTACTGGGGGCCAGCAAATATTAATGTACCATAGTGTCACTTTAAATTATAATTTATTCTCTTGCTTATTGCTCTTCAATCCCCAAGGTCATAGCAATACAAAAGGAAAAATTCGATTCTCCATAACTTAAACACAACATAAACAAAAACATTATAAAAATCACTTGCCCGTAAAGCAACTTATTGCCATAACGCAACAATTCTGAGTTGGCAAAGCCACTAAGGGGATTTCCTTTCAAATCTTTCTGTTGACTTATATAGGCGTACCTTTAATTAGAGTATGCCACCATATTTTTATGATTTTTGTCACATAGGTTTTCCAATGGTGAGCTTTGCTGGGGGCGAGATTTCCAAAAGAGTAAGTTTCTTGGCTAGAGTTTTCCGGGAGTGGATTTTCGTAGTACCTTGGATCTAATCTGACTTCGACGGGATGGTCGGTGAGACGGATGAAAGTCTTAAAAATTCATTTAATCAGGACATTTACCCTGAGGGACGTCATGCCTCAACAAAACTTGATTGGAAGCCAGAGCTAGTCTCTACGTTGTAGCTTTTTAGGGTCCAGGAAGGGTGTTCCTAACTCCCTTTAACCCGGAGATGTACCAGGAGAGGTTAATGGGTAGAAACCAAAAAGGGATAATTACTTGTGGCTTAGATAAGATAAGATTTATTCAGAAAGAAGTAAGAAAAAAGTATGTAAATAATACTAACTCCGCAAAGGATCCCAGCTAAGACTTTTTGGAGTCCACGTTCAATTTGATATATATTAAGGGGGAAAATATTTTTAAACTCTATTTATCAGAATATCTATCAAAAGCGGCCATCGGCTCGCAGTCTAATCTTGTCACAAGTTATAGTTAGAATCTGATTTGTTAGTAAAATCATTCTTTTGAACTGTACATTTGAAGTCAAATCTTCATAGAATTTCCATTTTGAAATTTAGAAATGTGTATGTTTAATGAAATATAATGGTACGATATAGATTCTAGTCCTCGAATGCCCTTAAAAAGAATTATCTGAGTATTTTCCCTAGGTTATATTTGTTTTTCGAATTATCACTCAGCGATTCTAGGATTGCATTTTTAGTTTTGGTCACAGTTTCTGAAGTGTTTAAATAATTTATGTTGTGTATTATTAGAAAGCCGTGCCTGAGTCATGCGTGCCATGTCTTCTCGATTTGTGTCGATCAATGTGGACTCTAATGTTCAACTTTAACCGAGTTGTAAACTGGCATCTCTCCAATAATATACTTGGCAACATAGCTTTAAATGACCATCAGTCTGACGAGATACCAAGTAAGTTTATTATCTATTCACTTTTAGGAATGATTTCCCTTTCTTAAAATTTCTTATTATCTTCACCTATAATCTGATTAACTTTTTTTTTTATCATTCAAAAATAAATACATACAGTACACCAAGGGGAATCAGAGAGACCTCACTTCTTACACCATTAGGTGGCAGCCTAATGGTGTAGCCATCGTCTTCTCTGATTTTGATAATTATCTTTTTATTAATCTTATTTATCCGTTATTAATAATCATCTATTATTTTCCTTGAGTTTTTTCTCGTATTCTTATTCCACTATATAATATATACTATACTATTATAATATATATTATGAGAATAGTATATTCTTATAATATATTGCATTGGGTTGGTTATAATAAATAAATCATTTAATAGTCTATAAATGCTGTGGCTATAAGAGGGTACTGAGTTTTTTAATTTATTTGATTTTGGCGTTTTGTGACTTATGTCATTTGATCTATAATTATAATTGTTTTATGAGGAATTATTGGTACTGTACCGGCGCTTAATTTGCAATTATACTTATTGGAACTGCCACCATTAGGTGGCAGTTCCAATAGTCTTTTTTAATTTTCCAATTGTGGAAAGAATATTCGAAAAACTGGGCAACTAATTAACTCTGTCCTCAAACCTTTGCATCCGTCTTTTAGTCTCCCTCCAAGATTAATGGGTATATGTCTTGGTTGCTCCAGGTGAACTTAATGTTCAAGAGGCATTTACTTCCCTTTTTTCCAAAAAGTAAGAAAAATAACTGCCTTTTCGGTAAACTCCCGTCTTTTTAAGCCTAATTTCTTGGTTCAAATTGCTTGAAGTTAATGGCTCTGGATCCAGTTTCTGATGTTAAAATGAGTAGACTTGTCGATGGGTTGAAACGTTCAGCCTCATTTGGTCCTGATTGTATACCCACAAGATGCTTAAATTCATTTTCTCCAATTATCTTTTCCTTGGCAAGTCTTTTAAATCTATCTTTCGAGAATAGAATTTTTCCCAGTCCAATTAAGCGAGTTTAAGTGATTGTTTTATGTATAGGTGGACTCTTAGTGATCCAGCTTATTATTGGCTGATGTCATGATATCAGCTGATATCATGATTAAATATTGTGTATATTTAATAAAATTTTATAAAATGCATTTCTGTTTTCTTTCCTCTTTAGAAGTAATCGATTTTTTCATAATTTTAAGCTTGGCTTCAGAGCAGATTGCTCTGAGCGATACTCTTTTAAGTTTTCTGCTTTCAGTTCATGATTCAAGTCTGATTTCTACCGCTTTATTTTTGGATGTCTAAAAAGCTTTTGATTCTCTAACTGACAAAATTCTACTTTTTGAATTATCTCATTACGTATACAAAGAAATTTTAGCCCTTGGTTTGATTCTTATTGGTCTGGGAGGGTTGTTATCGTGGATCCTCTTTTTCCCTCACCGTCTCAAATTGAGTTTGGGGTTCCACAAGGCTCAGATCAAGGGCCAGTTCTGTTATTAATTTATGTTAATGGTCATATTTTTACAGTCATGAACTAAAAGCAAACAGTCTATTGTCTATGTCACCCTGAATCTTTCCATGCTCATAAATGTAGATCTCCATGAACTGGTGATGGCATTCTGGTTGCCTTTGCTGACGACTGTACCCTTGGCGCTGCTGTCAGAACAAGGCCTAAAATCTGTATTAAGTTGACTATATTGATTGAGAGAGTAATTCTGTGGTTCGATGCTAATTGCCTGGCATTTTATGTCGCTACGTCGATCGACTGTATTTTCTCGTGAATTTCTCAGGCTTGACCCCAGATTTCAGAAAATCATCTTTCAAGGGGATTTCTCAGTAGACGTGGTGGTTCCTGGGTATTAAACTTGATGAGAGTCTCTCCCACAGGCATCATATTAGTAAAATTAAAATGAAAATATTGAAGAATTTCGGAATTCTTCGGAAATTCAAACCATTTTTTCGCTGGCCGATTCCAAAAATGACGTTTCACCGTTGAATTCAGTCTTACATCTCTAGCTACCTCTTAGATGTCAACATTATCTGTACTCCTCATATTTCTCTCTAGGACCTGTGAAAAAGCAGAGTGTTATCCTTGATCCAATTAGTTCTGTTAATAAGCCGTTGCTTAATTTGAATTCGCTTGATATTGTTTCATGAAGGCATTTCGTTTTATTTCAATTACATCGTAATGTTACTGCGGTCCTTAAGACTAGACGGTTTCTTGTCTGTGACCATTCTAGATATCATATTCGTAATTACAATGATATTCGGATTCCATTCTGTTCATCAGTCAAGTTATATCACATATCAACCCCTTGACTGCTTGTGAGTTTGCCTGTAATGATTACATGAGCTGCGCGAAAGTTTCATTCTTTTGGTGCCTTTTAAGAATTTCAAAAACATTTTCGATCTTTGGTTAAGTTTTGTAATTTTTTTCTTTTTTTAACACTAGCATGTGGTTGGTGTAAGTTGAAATTGTACGTTGTTTTGTTTATTCAGTACGGCACTTTGCTTTGATATGGTTTGTGGCAGGCAGTCCGTGGTTGTACGCTGACTGGCATTTTCATTTTTAGTGTATGTGTTGTGTATGTTTTTTTATTTTCCTCGTTTGCTTTTTTCTCCTTTTTTGTCTTATATTTGATTTTATTTTACTTTTTATTCGTATATTAACGGCTATAGAGCCGTCAGAGGGGGGGGGGATATTTGGTGTTTGTTTCTGAATGTTTTGTGTTCTGTTGTATTAGTAAAATCTTATCTTATAAGTCAAAACTTGCTAGCAATCCCACATCTTATTGTCACAGTTTCCTCTGGAAGTATTCGCGGGTAAAATATAATTTCATTTATCACTATGGTATAAAATAAATTCTAATTTGCCAAATGGAAGAGATCTAATATCAATTAAGTCTAAACTATGGATCAGATGCAGAATTGCTCGAACAATGTTAATACATCTTCTTCTTCTTCTCTGTTATGTCTCAATTATTCCCCAAAGCTTACTAATACATCATCATCAGCGATACTCATTATATCCCAATTTTAACCCCATTTGTACTTGTTGAGGAGATAGTCACTCTCAGGCTTGCCGCATAACATAAAATGAATGTCGCATAACATGTCATTTTTTTGAAGAGGTCATAACCATCGCTTGCTTGCACCTCTTACTAATTTCCTTCTCTCGTTAAATTCTGTACTGCTTAGATTTTCCATGTTTATATCATCAATACCAGCACGAAAGACGTGTATTTATTGTGTTACTAGCTTGATTTATGTTGGATGCTCATTTCTCTAGCCTTCCTCTAGCTGAACACGGGATTAGGATAAAATAAAATAATATTTGTTTGAAAATACTATCGTAAGCTCTAATAGAAGCTTTTTTGCTTTTATGTTTAAGTAAAGGAAAAAAAGCAAGTTTAATATGCATATGCTGATATTTATTCCTTAAAATCCTAATTAATTTTTGATTTCTTAAAGTTATAAAAGTGAAAACATTTAAAAGAATTTTTTTCAGTAAAGTACATATTAATTCTGGCTTTTAGAAGGCATGGGCTTTAAAACCCTACTTATATTAATTTTTGCTCATTTTGAGTTTGACTCTGTTATTTATTTTAGTTTCTGTTTGTTTTGGGTTTCATTTATTTATTGATACTAAATTTTTGCAGTTGTAGGATGGATTAGTAGATCGTTTAATTATATTTTTGTTCATTTTTGGTTTAATGAAGTTCTTTACTGTTTTTTTGAAAAACTTATTTTGTGGAAAAAGTTTTTTTAATTAATTTCTGTTCGTTTTATATTGACATAGTCTTTTTCAGGGAGAAAGACTGAGCCTCTTCTAAAGTTAAACAACCACCCCTTCCATAAAAAAACCTTAAATACTCCCTGGGAATAACTTACAACCCTTGCCTCTAATCTCTGGGTTTTTTTTCAACCCCAAAAGCCTTTTTATATGATATTTAGACTATTTTTAATATAATAGCTATCTCAAAATTTCTATTAGGTACGTTTCGGGACAACATGACGTGTCTGGGGGGGGGGGGTTAGCTGCCCTCCGATCACTTTGACTCTTAAAAAGAGCACTAGAGCGTCTGATTACCAATACAATGAGCCTCCGAAGACTCTATGACCACGCTTTCTATAAAAACCTTATATGTCCCAGGGCATAACTTACAATCTTTGCCCTGAGGGCTGGGGAGATTTTTTATCCTCAAAAACATAATGTCCAGACCTTTTTGATACGCTGGACAAAATGGCTATCTCAAAATTTTGGTTGTAAGTGTTTGGGGAAATGATGGGCATGGGGGGCGAGGTATTTGCCCTCTTATCACTTTCGACTAATAAAAAAGGCACTACTCCACTCAATTTCCAATCGAATTAGCCCATTTTGAAGCTTCTACGACAAATTTTTTATCAAAACTTTATATGTCCCAAGGGAGAGTTGCCAGCGTCAAAGACATGATTTCCAGAGCTTTCAACTGCGTTGAACATAATGGGCAAATCAAAATGTTGATCGGAAATGTTTGGGGAAATGATGGGAATGGGACGGAGTTAATTCTCCCTCCGATTACTTTCGACTATTAAAAAGGAGCATAGCCCTCTCAATTTCCAATCCAAATACCCCTTTTTGAAGTTTTTACGACAACGCTTTCTATAAAAATATTATATGCCCCCGGGCATAACGTACAATCTTAGTCCTGAGGGATGGTGGGGGGGGGGGTGTTATACTCGAAAACATAATTTTCAGACCCTTCTACTACGCCCAACAAAATGGCTATATCAAAATGTTGATTGGAAGTGTTTGGGGAAATGATGGGCGTGAGGGGGGCATTCGCCCTTCAATCGCTTTTGACTATTAACAAGGGCACTAACCCATCTGAATTCCCAATTGAATGAGCCTTTTTTGAAGTTTCTACGATAACGGTTTCATTAAAAACCTCATATGCCCCTATGCATAAATTACAACCCTTGTCCTGGTGACTGTGGGGGGAGTGTCCTCCTCAAAGACATAATTTCTAGATCTTTGAACTACGTCCAACAAAATGGCTATCTCAAAATTTTGATTGGATGTCTTTGGGGAAATGGTGGGCGTGGAAGAGGTGTTAGTTTCCTTCCAATCACTCGCGACTCTTAAAAAGGGCACAAACTATTCCAATCTCCCATCGAATGAGCCCTTTTCGAAGTTTCTACGAGAACTCCTTTGATATGAAGTGCCCTGGTCTAAGACCAACCAAAAACTAATAAATAATAGATTATGCCAACATCGTTCTTTACTTAGGCAGCGCTATTGCCGCTCTCATGCTTCTATGACATACTTCAAGGATCGACAAGTCATCCTTGTATCTCCATCTTTGAGGGAATACCTTTCCAATTTCATTAATTATTACTAGGAATAAAAGTAGTTCTAATAAGATTCCTTGAGAAATTCCACAGTAAATAGGGAGGGGGTCGAGGGATTTGTTTTGTATTCTTAAACTTTTGATCCATTTGAGAGGAGCGGTAGAACAATATCACTCAGTTCGTGGTAACGAACTGTAAGCAAGGAGCGACCCGGCTGAATAGTAACCGAAACTCTAAAAAAAGCAATTTCATATCAATAGACATATCAAAAGAATAGGATTTTTATGCTGATTTAAATATATAAGTTTCGTTAATTTTAGTATTACTCATCAAAGGTTACGAGCCTGAGAAAATTTGTCTGATTTAAAAAAAAGAGGAAACACTTCCTAAGAGTCATAGAATCTTAATTAAAATTACACCATCAGATTCAGCGTATCAGAGAACCCTACTGTAGAGGTTTCAAGCTCCTATCTGCAAAAATGTGGAATTTTGTATTTTTTGCCAGAAAAAAAAGATCACGGATGCGTGTTTATTTAATTTTTTTTCAGGGGTGATCGTATCGACTCAGTGGGCCATGAAGATCGGGAGATGGCTCATTCTAACGAAATTAAAAGTTCTACTGCCCTTTTTAAATGACCAAAAAATTGGAGGGCAACTAGGCCCCCTCCCATGCCACTTTTTCCCCAAAATCTCCCGATCAAAATTTTGAGATTATTTTCTTGTTCGGCGTACTTGAAAGGCTAAATAACCATGTCTTTGGAGATAACATGAACCTCCACAGCCTATGGGGAAAGGTTTTCAAGTTATAAAATTTGCCCATTGTTTACGTATAATATTTGCTATTGGGAAGCATGCATACATTTTTTGGGTGAGGAGGGAGAATTTTCTGCTGGGAGGGAGGGGGGACTTTGCAAGGGGAGAATTTTCCATGGAGAGGGAAGTCTCCAGAGGGTGAACTTTTCAGAAGAAATTGCATACTGGGGGAATTTGCTGGAATTTCTATACAAAATTTCTTTATATGTCTTGCTTTCTCTTTACCGTCTCAATTTTATGCGTGGAAGTGTTAAGGGTAATTGTCCGGGGTAAATTTTCACCAGGATTGAACTATCCAGAGGATATTTCCGTGGGGAGGGGGATTTTTTCATGTTGGTGGAGCCAGATTTCCTGGTGTTACTTAAAAAAACAATCAGAAATTAAATAAAAAAAACAAGTTTTTTCAACTGATAGTAAGGAGCAATAATAGAACTTAAAACGAACAGGAAATTATTAAGTAAATTATTAGGCATCGCTTTTTGCGCTAAAGTTTAAATTATGTCCCAATTCTTTGAAAACGACTCCTGAAACACAAGGGTCATTTAATTAAAGCAATAAGTAACCTTTTTAAAACTGCAAAAAAACTGTAACGTGAAGAGCGAGGTGCTGAGGAAGGGGTACCCCTCTCATATACCTAATAACCGTATTCCGTATGACAATGTTATTCTGTTTATGAAAGGGGCTGTCCCCTCCTCAACTCCTCGCTCTTTACGCTAAAGTTTGACTCTTTCTCACAACTACTGTATGGAGTTGTAATTTTCTTTTTCACTGGGAAATGGGATTCGTACTTACTCCCTTCATTAATTTTGGAGAGATGAAGGCTTGCAGTCAACATCTTTTATTTGAAATATAGAAGGAGATAAGAAGGAGCGAGAGGAGATAAGAGTAGACTAAAGTGGTAACTGCCTCCTAGAAGAGGTAGAGTGGAGACGGGTGGGGCAAAACTTGATAGATTGGTGCATATTATATCAGGAATAGCGTTACCTTTGGTAGTTGGGATTTTTATAATCTATTCTGAATTAAAAGTGCTGCGGTAAGTCAAGTCCTTTGTCATTTGCATCACCTAATAGGAAAATTTCAGCATTCGAGTATTTTGACAGAATATAGTCGGCACTGGCATATAATCTTTGATAAAATTTATTCTGTACGCAGTTCTCTGATCAGGAAAATAATAAAAACAGCACTGGACAATTAGGACAAAAAGACGCAATGAAAATTAATGATGAACACCCACCCACGTTATTTCAACAAAGGGCGTTAAATATGGGATCGAAATTTCAGTTGGACATAAATCATTTCGAACGGGGACAAGGATTCTGCCGTCTTTCTAAACCAGAGGGTTTTTCGGGTCTGAGTTTAATAAACTGAGGAAAAGTATTTAACATGTTGGAGTTTTGAACCTGTACTTCAGCAATAGCGATTATATCTAATCTATATATTCTTTATAGGGAGTCTAATTCATTAAGATTTTTAAAGTTGAGACTCAGTGTTGATTAGCAAGAGTGTGGGGAATTGATAAAGGCTTGTTAAGATATCATTTTTACGTTTAACTTTTTTAAAATCACAATTGGAGTCAGTAGGTCTTTTTGGATTCATAACAGGGGCTATATTAGGTGGGTAGAAAAGGGGGACTGGGGCAGCAGATTTATCTTTTACGAGATAATGATTGAAGTCTTTAATGGCAGTAGAGTTATAGTAGAAGGCTAAACTGGGCATGACGAGACATGAAGACAACGGGAAAATTTTTAGTGTTAAATTAACATCATGAGAGGGGTCAACAGGGGCCTAGGGGATAATTTTCTGCAAGGAAGGCAAAAAAGGATTTAGTAAGTGATATGTTCAGAAGGTGAAACTGGGCATGAGGAGATATGGGGACTTCTGGAAAATTTCTAGTGTTAAATTATCATCATGAGAGGGGTCAACAGGAGCCTGGGGATAATTTTCTTCAAGGAAGGCAAAAGAGAAAGTCTAACTAGTGCTTTCATTAAAGTATTTTAGAGCGATACCGTCACAGACTTCAGTCACAGATTTTTAATTGATAACGGGTTTACCGATTCTTGCGATTATATGATAAAAGTCTTAGACTTTCAGGGTAAAGAGTTGCATACTTTCGGCAAAGAACTTAATTTGGTAATATTGGTGTAACATCCTTTTCTGATCTAGCTACAATAATAACAAAGAACAGTACCATTTCATTCTCTATTCGACACTCTTTCCAAGTATGATTTTCGCTGCCATAATAGGAGCATCCTAGCCCCCATTATAATGCTTTGGAGGTTTCCCGTGAATTTCCACCCGAAAATCACCTCCCCGCCTTGTGGAAAACTTCCCGTGGAATATTCCCCCTCTGGAAAGGTCCACGCCAACTTTGCAGTTAGAACTTTCACTCTTGAAATCCCAGACTTGAATAATTGGGCCGTATAATATTTTCATCAACATTGCTCTCTTTGGGGGGTTTTCCCTCCTTTTTCTAAAATCATGCCAATTTTCTAATCCTTGTGCTGTAATTGTTTCGCTCAATATTTACTAGTATTCTCACGTCCAAACATGGAGTGTAAGTACATACCAGGAATAACGAACCTTGTTTAGTAATTGACTTTCGTTTCTAGCCCCCGACGATGGAAATACCTCCAAAAGTATGGTTGATACTAGCTATACTGAACAGAAGTTGAATTATGGCAAGTCTCGTGTATGGCAAGATATTCAAACAAAACTGAGAGATTTTCTGCTGTCTGTAGATGTCTCTGCATTTCGTATTGAGGAGCTTCTTAGTATTCTGGACATCATTAGAAGGTTTTATTACTGTTATTTTAATAACAAAAACGGTTCAACCCTAGGATTTGTCGTTGCAATTAGGAAATATCTATTCATAGTATTTAGGTTTTTATTGTAATCAAAGTGGACTATTAGAATATAACTTGCATATTAAAAAAAAGAAAAAAAGGCAGGATCAGTTCTATTTGAGTATGCTCAACCTTTCACTTCTATTTTTCCCATTTCGTTAGCTTATTTAAGTTCAATTCAGAACTTATTCCAATTTAAAGTACTGTAAAGCTGATATTGGTTTTAAGTATTTTTTTTTAACCATATCATATACGCCAAGGTCATTTAACGTAAGCTTGGGGAGGGAAGGGGGGTAAGTATTTTTGTTAATTATTTTTGCTGAAGAAAAAAAACTGCATAAATAGATTTGAAATAGCAAAATAGCCATAAGTATAAATCACTATTCTTTTTTGTAAGCTAGAGGTGGGGGGGGGGGGGCATGCCCTTCTCTCCAATTAAGGCCAGTGCTAAGTGCTCTATGATTATTTTAAGTTGGATCGACTTAAATGCAGATTCAGGTCCATTAGCATATCATGCTTTCAAACTTTAGTTAAATTTTGAATTCTTTAAAATATGATCCATAGTTAAATTGAATTTTAATAAAAAAATTTAGTGTTGAATTGTCGAAGTAAACACCTAGCTGCTATAATTGTTAAGTCTTTTCAGGTAGGCCGACTATATTTATTAAGATAGGTGTTTTAATTAAGATAGGTTTTAGGTTCATTGTTTGTTTCAAAATGCAAACAAAAACATATTCAGTTCTAAATGTGCTTAAATACCACTAATATTGTAGTGCCGACTCTTATATTTAGGAATAACTATTTTATAAGCTTTGTTGGAAAAGCTGAAAAGTATTTAAAATACATTTTTAATGATTACGATACCTATTCTATAACGTAAACCAGTAGTGGCATTGATTTGATTCTTACACATACTAGCACCGCCAGACTACTCTGGTGGCGTAGAGATCTGTAATAGTGGGGGAAGCATAGCCAACCCCGCTAATATTGGCTGGCTATCCCTTCCCTACTATTGAAGATCTCATGTCCCCGAAATCTGACCCTAATAGTACATCTGTTGCCAGGTCAGCCACCAGTCCTACTTTTTCTATTTTTTTTTATATTGTTCCATCCGCGTCCACAATCCGCGTCCAGGGTTACATATGCAGTTTGACATTTAAGATTTTGTCCGTAACAGCTGCAACCTTATTTAACTAGTTGATATCTTTTTTTTTGATTAGATCAGTCTGGACGTATGTTTAGTCGCTACCTGAGTCAATCGCTATATCTACTACTTTTCCGTTTAATTTCCCCTCTTTTCTATATGGTCGTGCAAACATTTCATTATCTGCACTTTTAATCCATGCATTTCTCTTACCTGGTTGGCTCTTTTTCCAACTTTCCCTAGACTTGTCAAATTGCTCTTAGTCCAAGAGGGGTTTGATTTCCTTTTGGATTATCGCCTTTTGTTTTATAGTTATATTCGTAATTTTTATATGCGCGGTGGCAGTCTACGGCGTAATGTCCGCATTTATTATAGTTAAAATAGGTAACATCAAAATATTCCTCTTTTTGACTGTATTTTTTAAATTCTTTATTTGGACAATTTGTGGCATAGTCCCCAACGGAGTTGCAATGGTAGCATGTTGTTTCCGTTTGTCTCTGCCATGTATGGCTGACATTATTCCTATTTTCTGTGTACGGGTATTCGTTCCTACTACCACCTCCTAGCCTGTTTATTTTTGGGAATGATGCCTCCTTCCTAATTTCAGTGCCCCTATCCGCTAATTCCGTCATTTGTTCAATCGTTTGGTATCTCTTTTAAGTACAATCTCACATTTGGGTAGGTATTTTCTAGAATCTGTTCCATTGCTATCACTTCCGTAAGCTTTCCTTTTATCTCCTCTGTGTCATCTAAAGTTGTATAGTTCTCTAAGTATGGTCATTTTAAACATATATCTCTTAATTTGTATCCGTATTCCTTATATCTTTCATTGTATAACTTTCTTTCGCTTCTAAATATTCTTCAATAGTGCTCGGGAGAGAGTTGAAATTTTTTCAAAATGGCTTCTTTTAGTTTTTCTAAGTCTTTTGAGCAATATATTGGTAATGCAGTTTGTGCTTTGTGGTTAAGGCAGGGTCGATTTAATGTGACCCAGTTCTCTCAGCCATCCGTTTAGTTTCTGTGGTTTTTTCAAAATTGTGGAGGTACAAATGCATATCTTCATTTTGTTTCATCGCCTGGAGGTTTATTGTATGCATTAAATCTAATGTAGACGATCTTTGAGGCCCTCGGGAATTTCTCCCTGCAAGCATTTCCATCAGTTTCATCTACTACTACCGCTGCTAACAACAACTTACTGCAGCACCAAGCCACCTGAGTTCAAAACAGCTTTGCCCACTCCTCCTCCATCCCATTTTTTCAAAGCTTCCCTTTTGAATCCCCTTAAGAAGTTCCAGTTTCTTATAAATTCTTTCTTTTGACCTCTTTCCATCCCATTTGGGGATGACCTGCTCCTCGTTTGGTCCCTCACAGCCCTAGAAAACTGTCCCAAAAACCATAGAAAACGGGATAGAACCACATTTTTCGTACAGGTTACTGTTTTAACAGTCCTAGAAAACGCCTCACAGCCCTAGAAAACTGTCTAAACAGCCCTAGGAAACGGGATAGGACCACATTTTCGTACAGGTTACTGTTTTAAACAGCCCTAGAAAACGCCTCACAGTCCTAGGTAACTGTCTTAACAACCTCAGAAAACAGGATAGAACCACATTTTTCGGACAGGTTACTGTTTTAACAGTCCTAGAAAACGCCTCACAGCCCTAGAAAACTGTCTAAACAGCCCTAGGAAACGGGATAGGACCAATTTTTTCGTACAGGTTACTGTTTTAAACAACCCTAGAAAACGCCTCACAGCCCTAGGAAACTGTCTCAACAACCTCAGAAAACAGGATAGAACCACATTTGTCATACAGATTACTGTTTTAAACAGCCCTAGAAAACGCCTCACAGCCCTAGAAAACGGGATAGAAACACATTTTTCGTATAGATTGCTGTTTTAAACAGCCCTAGAAACCGCCTCACAGCCCTAGAAAGCTGTCTCATCAACCCTAGAAAACGGAATAGAACCACATTTTCCGGACAGGTTACAGTTTTAACAGCTCTAAAAAACTGGATGAACCACATTTCTCACCCAGATTGCTTTTTTTGTAATTACATTGCGTCAAACAGGTACCAAAAAACTGTGGACAATTCCTATGGAAAACATCTAACAACTCCTTCTACCGGATCCGAAGTGCCCACGTTTCAGAACCATACTGGACCACTGCCATCATTGTAGCGTCCAATATTCTAATCGTGGTTTGCAGAATTGTCTTTCTGTCAATCAAAATGACTCATCACTACTTATCTAACCTTAATTTTGTCATGGAGCCCATTACAGCAAATAGATTAAGAATATGACAATATACCCAATCCAGAAAATTACCCCCCCCTCCCCAATGTGGAAAAAACATAAATCCAAATATTTTCATCACATATATTATTATAATCGTTTCTTCGAGGGCTAAACAGTGGTGTCAAGAAGGGTGAGGTAGGGATTAGCTCCGCTACACTTTTTGCTCCACCCTTTAGATTTGGGTTAATACCCTATTCTTTATTTTATTGACAAATACCTTTTGGATACTTTCATTAACAATGGAAAAAAATTGACTCCCTCTGTATTTTGTAAAAATATATTTTGCGTGTAAAGATGTATTATTTTTGTTTCAAGTTGCAAATATAATATAAAATCTGCTTTTCAACAGAAATTCCAGTTAGATCCTCTTGAAAGCATGATCTTTCGTTTTACCGGCTTCAATTTTCTCCATTGAATCGGGGTTGGGGATTTTCTTATGTATCTGTTTCATACAACTCTACTGACCCACTTACATATGATCCGTATATTAATGCTAACGGTTCATACATTAGAGTTGTTCTTTTTGAAAATCTACAAACCTGAAAATCGTCTGAAATATTGAAGTCCTGAGCTTTCCGTGTTCCAAAGGATTCCGTATTCCGTCTTCAAAAAAGATTCCGTGTTTCTGTGTTTATTTTTAAAAGAACCAAAGGAAAAACGGAACAGATCGAATATTGGCATACAATTTTTATATATTCTGCTACATATGGAACTTGTTAAACATATTTAACATATTAAGGCTTTTGTTCCCTGCTTTTTTTGTTTCGTTGAAAGACTACACAATACTGAATTTAATGTTTGCTGGTCGTCGGAATCATGAATTCTCTGTATTTTATAAGGGGTTGCTAAAACGTCAGCCACATTTTTGTTCTTATTAAATAAAAAAAAGCAAGTTTCTTCAACTGAGAGTAAGAGCGACATTAAAACTTAAAAAGAACAGAAATTATTGAGTATATGAGGGGGTTTCCCCCACCTCAACACCTCGCTCTTCACGCTAAAGTTTCTTGACACTTCCAAAAAAATTACTAATTGTTCTAATTCCTGAATCAAATTGTTCCAACTCCTGAAACACAAGGATCGTTTAGACCCTTGTGTTTCAGGAGTCGTTTTTAAAGAACTGGGACAATATTTAAGCTTTATTGTAAATAGCAAGGTGTTGAGGAGGGGGCAACCCCTTCATATACCTAATAATTTCTGTTCGTTTTAAGTTTAAATGTTGCTCCTTACTTTCAGTTGAAAAAACTTCTTTCTTTTTTTTGTCAATTTCTCCTGAAAATTTCACCCCCTGGGAACTTCCCTCTCTATGGAAAATTCTCCCCATGAAAAATCCCCCTTGCAGGAAATTCGTCCTCCCCTTCCCACCCTAAATATGTATGCATACTTCCCAAATCAAATACTATGCGTAAACAATGGGCAAATTTTATAATTTAAAGACCTTTCTTAATTCACTTTTTTTATTTTATTTTTCATTTTGTTATTTTCTTTCCTCTCTGAGTTACATTTATAATTTAAAGAGCTGTCCCCAGGGGTTGCGGGGGGTCATGTTATCTTCAAATACATAGTTACTGGGGCTTTCAACTGTGCTAAACAAAATAGCTATCTCAAAATTTTGATCGGAAGATTTTGGAAAAAATTGGCGTGGAAGGGGACCTAGTTGCCCTCCAATTTTTTGGTAACTTAAAATGGGCCCTAGAACCTTTCATTTTCGTTAGGATGAGACCTCTCCCGACGTTCCTTCGACGATCTTTTTTCTGTCAAAAATTATAAAATTCCACATTTTTGCAGATACGAGCATGAAACTTCTACTGTAGAGTTCTTTAAAACACTGAATCTGATGGTGTGATTTTCTAGACTTCTAGGGGGTCTTCCCCCTTTTTTCGAAAGTCGGTTACTATTGAGCCGGGTCGCTCCTTACCTACGCTTCGTTACCACGAACCGTTTGATAAATTTAGTAGTTTAATGATATTGCTGTTTACTTGTTTAGTGTTATTTTCAAAATGGAAGCTTTCGCTGATATAATGACAATTTGAAAAGGTTTATGTTGGAATAGGAATGATATGATATATCTTTATCTACTCTTTTTAAACGAGTACTAATTTTTAATTTATTTACATGTTTATTTTTTCTCGAAAGCGACTCTATATTTCTTTTATCTATTTTTTTTAATTCTTACGAGTGACATCATAATTATTAGCACATTTCAAGAACATAAATTACATTATTTACGCCCCAGGAATGGTCGTATTGTTTTTAGTATCTATGACACATATAAAATTACACAAGATTGCAAACTGATTTGAAAAAAAAAAAAAAATACAGTTGAATAAAGAACTTGTTATTTTAGCGTCTCTAAAGGATAGAAGAAATTAATATTTAGTATCTATAACACGTACGAAATTACACAAAATTTCAAATGACTCTTTACAGCTAAAGAAATAGACATGGAACATGAAATAGCGACGAATCACATTAAATTGCAAACGGGAATGTGATTAAAAATTAAAGAATAATTAGATATTTCAGAGATTTGCGATTGAATCAGGAACGTGTCAAGCAGGAATCAAAAATTGAATTCGCGACCGAATTTTATTCAACTGAAATTGCTGATTTGCCACCCTGTTACTTGAAATTAAAGAATAAAACAATGGTTAAGCCAATTTTAGATATTTCACAGGGCATAGGCAATGGAACACATGATTTTGAACGAACATGAATAGCTAAAGTAAAATGCATCGCAAGTGAGACCTGCGCATTTTTTTTTGACATATTGACAGTTCCATAAAAAGGATCTAAATAGTTTAAAACTTCACGTGAAAATCAGTATTTTTTCCAGGGTGGTTATATTGAGTCTATTGGTGACGCCATGTCGTCAATTAGAGGCTCACATTGTCGGTGGTTAGAAGACAAGCGACAATGAAAATCGATATATTAGAAGCCTGCCGCGTAGTCATACTGGGGCCCGGTGGCGATACCGGTGACTGTGAAAACCGTGTAATCTACAAATGTTTGTTTTTCAGGTTAATTGAAGTTGGGAAAGAATTTTCTGGGAGTCGGTCAGAATCATTACAGGATTGCTTGCGACAACAGACAATTTCCTATTTTAAGAATTACCATTTTAGTAGATTTGATGAGCTAAAAGCTTTTCTTGACAACGAGTCTTGGGAGCCTTGCCCGGTGTCTGAATCATTCTCGTGTAAACGTCTGGCTGTAAGTATGTCCAACAGATTACTAAAAAACGTCTTTTCCGAAAAAATATATATAATACTACCCCTGACAGCTGGATATCCGAAACTATCTAGACCTAGAGTTAGTCTTAGACCTAGCCTTATATCTAGACTTAGCGAATCTTTGTGTGTCTCATTATAGTAAAAGTTCCATTAAGGTTGCGATGAATCATCATGAGTATTAGAGATTTCTTTTTCGCTACAATAAGAACGATTAAGAGGTATTTGTTTTTTATGACTAATATTTCTACAATTTGAAAACATACTTTTATTGTTAGCAGTTTGGCAAATATATGTACCAACAACCAATTGAGAAGTTGTCAGCTCCCGGGATTTGGAAATATCCAACAAACAACTGGGTTAGAAGCAGTATTTTATGATTTTATATTTTAACAATAAATTTTTTTTTTTTTTGTGCGTGTCAAAGAGTTCGGAAAATAAATGGCAACAGCCGAGTAAGTGGTTTGCAACTCTCCAGAGTTATAAAAACACCATTAACAACAAGGATGTTGCAGATTTTTTTTTCCCCAACTCTTGTTACTTTTTATTTGCTTTAATTTCAAAAGTGCTTAATGTTCCCGTTTTTTTTTCTTTGGTATCACTTACATCTTATGCCATCTATAAATGTCAGCAGGTGAAATATTAGTTGTAAACTAGATGTCCGCTATAAAATGGAAAAAAACGGAGAGTTACGTCTGCCTTGGGCTTTTACTTCTAGGGAAATTACTATTTTAGGGGAAAATCACATCTTTTAGGAATACTTAATTTTGAATCTATGGACTTAAGGGATCTGGGGTAAGGCAAGAATTTTTATGGATATTCAGGGAAAGTTTGAACGAAGCATGGAAAGTTCTCATAAACTGCATAAGCTCATTTGTCTTAAGAACTTTAAACGTTTTAATTTTTTTTTGAAATATTCTCTCGATAATATTCTGTTCAAAAATGTTGCATAACTGGCTTATGTTGCGAAGCATCAGTGACAAATTTTAAGAAAAAGTTAAATTCTGCAACATGAGATCTTTCTATATTCGGTAATTCTGGCAGCCTAGTATTCAGTTTATTTTTTAACAATGCCGTTGATTGGTGGAAACTGGTAGAATAGGAGCATGCAACCTATACAATTAAGAATGTTTTCATTCAACTAGTCACCATTTTTTACGTTGCAATTTGCAACGGGGACTATCCAAAAAGAGCAAGAACTGCATTATTAAAAAAAACTCATTTACCACATTCACTGATGATCTGAGTGAGGTCAGCTGTGACTGTGTTGCATGAGCTGTTTTTTCTACATAGGTTGCTTAATGCTCCATTTATGTATAGAAGACTATCCAATAGAGAAGACCGCTATCTGCTGCCAAAAGCTATTTAGGGCTTTGTTAGCAGCTGCTAAAAATGTATTGTACACATGTGTCATATTGATAACCATTTTAACTGAAAAGTGTTCCCTCCAGAAAACGGACTTAGAGTTGAGGTCACCGGCAACGACTGATGTCGCTGTTCTTTGATTAAGAGATGCCCAAGCTGTAGTCTTTTTCTTATTATTGTCTAAAGTAAAAAATAACAATTTGATGCTGCATTTGAGTTTTTTATGAATTCCCTAGAAATCTAGAATAATTTTTTTTTCTAGGGACAAAAATAGGTAGAAGTAAAGCCAAAACAGGAGAAATTTTAGGGAAAATCAACATTTAATTAAGCAAATCTGAAATTTAAAAATTGATTTCGATGGGAGGCTGATCAAAATTAATCTGCAATTGCCATTTATATAGATTTTTTTGTGTTTATTTAGCAAATTTCGTTTAATCAAAATTGAATTAAAATGAGTTAATGCTTCAAGTGTGGCTGATTTAGTTGTATTACCTTTCCTCAACATTATCATTGGTAGGCTATTAACAACTGTCATCATGATTTACATAGTCAAAGACAGATTTCCAAAATTTCTGAATAGAAAATTTTTCCAAAATGAAACGTGAAATCAAAAATTTGCCTGATTTTCTCTATTGTCTTATGCTGAGTCAGCATTTTCATCTTATATTTAGTTATTTATTTACCTGCTGTTTTGCCCGCCTTTAAAGATTCCTATGTTGACAATTTTATCGATTTTTCAGTGTTTGGTGAGAGAACTTGCCCTTAGAGTAAAATTCTAGCTAGGTAACGGAACAGCTTTGGACTGGTGAGAGGTGAATAGTCACCTCTTTGAATTTTGGTTCTAATTATCATATTATCTTTCATGTTTTATTGAGTAATATTGTTTTTTCCAACTTCTCTAAAAGTCTACAAAAATTTGTTTGTAGGAGTTCCAGTTTTTAGAAGACGTTTTTTACACTAGAACTGATTCAAGAGAAAATGATGATAATGGAATAAAAATCAGTTATTTTAAGGAGCACTCGGAAGAATACACCCCATTTGAAACACTGAATTCTCCTCAAGACTCTAGTTTCTATGACAAATGTGTGAGTTTCCGTTTTCTTTCCTTTTTATTTACTTATTTTTGCCACCCTTATCAACCGCTCTAAATAATTAATTCGTAACATTGAGAGAATTCTATATTCAGGTTTCTTTTAATAATGTATTTATTCATGAGTCTGTCATAAAAAGCATGGTTTTTATATATATATATATATATATATATATATATATATATATATATATATATATATATATAAATATATATATATATATATATATATTTATGTATGTATCTATGTTATATATAAATGAGTATCATACAAAAAAAATGAAAGAAAGTATGAATAAGTCTGTAACAAAGTGTTAGTCCTGTTCTCCTTTTTTTCTGATTTCTGTATCTCTATTTGAATTTAGGGATCAATAAAACAGGAAGACGGCCTTGATCATACAGAAGACAATCCCTTCTCTGTAAAGAAAGTTGTACTACCCACCCTTTCGAACACAGCACTTTCTTTGCTTCGACTTATTGGTCGGTATCTTCAGATGATGCGACTTCTTCAGCCAATTGCTTTCGATATTTGCATTTGCCTGAATCAGCTGATTGATTATTATTTGTATGCTGTTGCCAAGTTCTTTACATTTGAGGTGGTGAGTGAAACATGGTTTTTAATTCTTTTATAAATTTTTATATGTCAATTTGTTCTATTCTTAGCTCTCGTTTTCGTTCATGCCATAATTGAATGCAGTGCTAAATCCAAAGCCGTGGATAATTTTTCTCAACAGTTAAACTTGATAAATTACTTGTGCTATTAATTAATTAGGTATGTTATTTTCTAGCCCTCTCAAAATCACTTCTAGCCCTCTATTTAAGTTTTGTCCTCATTAAAAACTATCAGTCCTCTAAACAGTTTTAATTTGTGTATAATGCTTGTACATAGGACTTGTATAGTACTGTATTACTTTTTAAAGTTAAAAAAAAAGTTTTTTTCGACTGAAAATAAGGACTAACATTAAAACTTAAAACGAACGGAAGTGATTCCGTATATGAGGGGGGTTGGAAATCCCTAAATCCTTGATAACTTTAAAGTATTAAAGTTTTTTAAAAACTCTTCTCATTCAATTTCAACGGCCCTTGTATTTGAGCAGCCTTTGTTAAAGAATTCTGACAAAAAGTCAAACTTTGGCGTAAAGAGCGGGGTAAGGAAGGAGAAGTCCCCTCATATATGAAATAATTTCAGTTTGTTTTAAGTTTTAAAATTGCTCCTTAATTTTAGTTAAAAAAAACTTGTTTTGTTTTTTATTCAGTATCTAATCGTTTGTTCAAATCATACATAGAAATCTCCCCCTTCCGTGTTATTTTTTTTTTATAAATTTCCCCCTAGAAACTATCCCCCCAAAGAAAATTCTCCCCGTTGAAAATACCCCGTCGCAGAAAATTTCCCCCTCCAAAAAAAAAATGTATGTTTCCCAATAGCAAATACTAAATATAAACAATGGGCAAATTGCACAACTTACAGGGCTTTTCCCAGGGGCTGTGAGAGGTCGTGTGATCCGTAAAGACATAGTTATTGGACCTTTCAACTATGCTGAATCAAATCCTCTTTAAAAAAATTTATCAGTTTTCATTGGGGACAAAGTTGGTGCGGGATGAGGGCTAGTTGGCCTTCGATCTTTCTCGGTCATTTAAAAAAGGCACTAGAACTTTTGATTTCTGTTCGTACGAGCCCCCTCCCGATCTTCTAGGGCGATTAGTTTGATAAGAACATCTTTGGAAAAAAAAAACCGCACCTATGATCTTCATCTGGTAACAAATACCAAATTCTGCATTTTTGTAGATAGGAACTTGAAACACAATAAATTTCTCTGATACACTAAATTTGATGGTGTGATTTTCAGTAAGATCGCTTGACTTTTGGGGGGTAATTCCCCTTTTTCCGAAAATTCGGCAAATTTTCTCAGGCTCGCAAATTTCGATTAGTGTCTTTAAACTTCATAAGAATTTTATATATTTCGAATCAGCATAAAAAGTCAATTCTGCTGTTATATCAGTTGTCATCAAAGTTATTAAAGTTTAGGTTAATATTTGCCCAAGTCGCTCCTTACTTACAGTTCCTTACCACGAACTGTTTGAAATGCCTTTAGTACTATGTTTTTATCCGTTTTACACCCAATTCCATATTGGCTGGTGGTCTCATTGTTGAACCCTGATTGCTTTTCTTTTTTAATGAATTCGGAAAAGCCTTTCAGGCAAATAATTTGTCAAAGAAAGATAAATAGCCATATTAAAAAGTAAAATGAACATAAGTAAAGTAAGTCAATGATTCAAGCTAACAGAAATGATTATGAATTAATAAATAAATCCCAAAACAAACATTAAAAAAATAATTACGTCAATCATATTGAAAGGAAATGAAAAGGAAATGAAAGGAATAATCGCGTCAAACATATTGAAAGGAGATGAAAGGAATAATTGCGTCAGACATAAAGGCGACTGACGCTGCTTTGGGTAAACTGATGAATCCTAAAATGAACAGAGATTACAATTTGAATTCACATCAAATTTCAAACCAACAGAAATTGTTTCATTTTAGAGTAGGGTTACTCCCTCTAAATTCTCTGAAGGCCCACTTTCAGGCCCTCTAATACTGTTCCCCTTTTTAAAAAAAGATGTTCATAGCTCAGCCGACAATCCTTGAAAGTTTCAAGCCAATCGAAAAATATTTTTGGTTTCATGGGTGGTTTCGCCCCTCAAATTAAACATTTTTTTATGCATTAAGTTTTAATTGGAATGAAGACTTTCGATTTTAAATTTTTTGGTCCGAAAAAAAAGGTTTTTTCTGGTCCAATCTTTAGGCGACCCTATATTTTTTTCTTCTCTTTCTTGTAAATTGAGGGCTCCACGCCTTTAGGAACTACAAATCTTAAGTTTATAGTTAATAAAAAGAAATGAGCCCAGTATTGAAAAGAAACACCCCTTCGACGCCCACCCTTTATCCAAACACATCCAATCAAAATTTTGAGATAGCCATTTTGTTCAAAGTAGTTGAAAGGTCCAGAAATTATATCGTTGAGGATGACTCTTCCCCAACAACCCTCAGGCGAAGGGTTGTAAGTTATACCCTGTGGCCATATAAGTTTTTTATTGAAAGCTTTGTCGTAGAAACTTCAAAAGGGGCTCATTCGATTGGAAATTCCAAGGGCTACTGCCCTTTTTAAAAGTCGAAAGTGATTGCAGGTCAAATAACCCCCCTCTCACGCCAATCTTTTCCCCAAACACATCCAATCAAAATTTTTAGATAGCCATTTTGTTCAGCGTAGTTAAAAGTTTTAGAAATTATGTCTTTGAGGATGATAACCCCCTCAGAGCCCTCGGGGTAAGGGTTGTAAGTTATGCCCAGGGGGCATATAAGGTTTTTTATTGGTAGTGATGTAGAAACTTCAAAAGGGGCTCATTCGATTGGAAATTAGAAGGGCTTGTGCCCTTTTTAATAGTCGAAAGTGATTGGAGGATAACTAACACCCCTCTTACACCCACCATTTCCCCAAACCCATCCCAAAATGAATGTGCATTGTCAGTTTAATATACATATACTGATATTTAGTAATCAAAATGTTAATATTATTTGATTTATTGAAGTTATAAAATTAAAAACATTTATATTTTTTCAGTAAAGTGCAAATTATGTTCTGGTCTTGAGAAGGCATAGGGGTTTTGAGCCCTACTCATGTTAAATTCTGCTCGTTTTGAGTTTGACTCGGTTATGTATTGTAATTTCTGTCTGTTTTGGGTTTCATTTATTTATCGTTGCTGATTTGTGGTAGTTTCACGCTTGGTAGATTATTTGATTTTATTTTGCTCATTTTATGTTTAATTGAGTTCTTTACTTTTCTTTGAAAAACTTATTTTGTGGAAAAAGTTTTTTTAAATTAATTTTAATTAAGAACGAAGAGAAACTAGTTTTTTTTAAAAAAGATTCAAGTACGAGCAGAAATAAAGTCATATAAAAAGTGAAACTTAGCATAAACGGAAATAACTTTCAATGAATAAATGGCAAAATGAAGAGAAATTTCAATGGATGACCCAGTGAAACTTATGGAAATTGCCACAAATGTTATTATTGTGGTAAATGTTATTACATTTAATTTGTTAAATTTGTATATAAATGTTATTTTAACTTGTTTGATAGACTGAATGGAAGTGCATCGTCAGTTTAATATACATATACTAATATTTAGTAATCAAAATGTTAATATTATTTGATTTACTAAAGTTATAAAAGTAAAAACATATATATTTTTTCAGTTAAGTACAAATTATGTTCTAGCCTTGGGAAGGCATAGGGGTTTTGAGCCAAACTTATGTTAATTTCTGATCGTTTTGAGTTTGACTCGGTTATTTATTATAATTTCTGTTCGTTTTGGTTTTCATAATAAACCCAAACTTCAAAACGTTATATAAATGTATTTTTATAATGAAAAAAAAGACTATGACTCAAAAAATTTTCTTTATTTCTCTTTTTTAGGCTTATTATCACTTACAAAAGAACCAGATAGGATTTATTAAAGCGATTCTGTTCATTTGTACTTATTTGTACATTTATTTTCTGTCTAGATTTCTAACTCTTTATTGCTTAATCTAATTTTGAAAAGACGGGGATATTTTTCTTTCCAAAAATAAGGAGTAATGTGATTAGCCAAAAATAATCTTTATGGATCAAACGAACAATAACTGTATATTTATTTACCTGAAAATTATTTATCAAAAACAGTTCTATATTGTTTTCTAAAAATAGGCATGCTGCCGTTTTCCAATGTAGAAAAGTGATCTAGATAGGTAATGACTTTGAGAAAGTTCGTTTAGGGCCTTAATTTTAAACAAAAATAAGATATTGCCTTTATATCCGATTTTTTTTATTCGATCGAAATTATTGATAAGTCACCTCATGAATTAAAACTAAAGAATAACCTGGCAATTATGTTTAAGCTTGATTTAAATATGTCGGTTTGCATATGCAATGAAACACGCTTGATTGTTACCAAATTATCTTACAACGTAATCAAGGCAAAAATTATTACTGGGGAAAAAGTGTGGACAAGAATTGCACATTCCTCGAGTTCGGCATACGCTTGATTATGCTCGACTCCAGAACACTGAATAAACACTACAATGACATCAAATTCCGCTTTGACCAGTGTTTGCGATGACCATGCATAAATCTCAAGGTCAAACGTTCTATTTTGTTGACGTTAGCTTTCATACACCTTCCTTTAATCACGATTTGTTGTACGTAGCATTTTCCCGGGAAACGGTTATCTTGGCAGCATCGATATTTATTTCTCAACTAAAATTAAAGATGTTTTGCGAGTGAAGTTTTGCCCCATTTTACTACTTCATAAAACAAAGAATGTAATTAAAGCTTACTTTTGAACGCGTTAGTATAGGACAGTAATCTGTCTTTTTCTCTTTGATATTCGGTAACGGTGACTTGATGCTCAAACTTTACATATGTTACGTATACGCGTTCTTGAAATAACGAAAAGCGTATGTACGTTCATTTGTCTATAGAAAGGTGGATAAAAAAAGTGAGTGATTTAAAACCAACAAATTAAAATCTGTGCCTTACCTTTTCCCAAGAAATTTTATGGTTCATATCTTTGCTATTAATAACCAATTTTTTTTCGAAACTTTTGCTTTAATTTCTTTCAAAATATGTTGATGACACTAGTGACATTTCTAGTATTTTAGCCTGTCGCTATTTAACCCTGCTGTGGGTAGAAAAGACAATCTTCCCATGCTGCATTGAGAGTAGTGCGCACAAGCAGGGGTCTACTCCTGATAATCTGAGTCACTGTACAGCCACTGGTCGTCCTGCTCAGTGTCTGACCCTGAGGCAGGGTATTTTGTAGAATTCATTGCCTGTATTTGATGATTTTAAGCCGGTAAAGGCAGCCAAAATCAGTCCCGGGAGCAATCCCTCTAGAAATGTTAAGCACTGATCGAGGCGGAAGAAAAAATGCAGCATAAAATTTCCTTGCTACTCTTGTTCTGAGTGCTTCTTGCTGCTAAAGCCTGATGTATTGAGGGTGATTCTCCCCTTTCTTTTGAGGGGTTCCCTTGAGGGGGAAAATAATGGTGGTCAACTTTGTATTACAAAGAAAAGCTCCTTTTACAAAGGGGAAAGAAGAGATCGGCAAGCCTTATGTCAAAATTCCACGCCCGAGGGAGCGTCAGCAACTTGGCGCCTATGATTCAAAAGGCCTTTGTGGCTTGAAGCTCAACTCAAATTTGTAAGTCCACCAATAATAATAATAATAATTTTGGTATACATGTCTATTGATACCTATCATTTTTGTCAGATGCGTGAATATTTCTTTATCTGCTTGCGTATTACAATTTCTTTTCCATTAATTGTCATTTGTCTATTCAGGTAATAAACCTGTTATTCTATATGAATATCTATAAGAAATGTTTGGTATATTATTTTGTAACTTTTTGTTTTTGCCTGTAGAAGGATAGTTCATCAATTATACCGAATTCCATGTTGCCTGCAGTCCTTGAAAAAATTGAATCTGACCTCATTTTAAATGACGATGAACCAATGGCCCATGAAGAAAAACTCAAAGTAAGCAGTTCTGGTGTCCTTTTTTTTTATCAGGATAAGTGTAATTGATTCTAGTCTTTTTCCATGAAAGAAAGGAAGAACCAAATCGTTAGATATTATGAATTATTTGAAAGAGCTAATTAAAGTCATGTGACTTTAAAAAAATTAAAAAAAGTTATCCAGACAAATTTTTGAGTGGGACGACGGGGGAGTAATTCAGGAGATACGCTATTGCGTGAACGTTCCAAATTTATTAAATTGCTTACAAATTTTATCACAGTATTATTTGTTACGAAGAGATTTTGTTTTACATGCTATTGGACATGTTTTTTTTTCCCCAATCAAGAGAAAATGACAGTGAAAAATGAAAAATGAGTCATATAGTACCATAAAAAAAAAAGATATACAACAGAAAACTAATCTGTCTCTCCGGATGCTTGAATTATGCGGGCTTATCTTATTTTTTACAAGATTTTTTTGCAGAAACTAAATTTCAGCTGGAGGGGGGGGGGTAAATTGGGTCTGGGGTGGGGTTAATGGGATCTGGAGGGGGCATTTGCCTCCCCCTGCCCCATAGCAAATTATACCCCTGCTTATAATATATAATTATGACTACCATTACAATTCCCCATCCCACCCCCTTTATACCTGGGTATAACCCAGGTATACCTGGGCTATACCCTTCATACCTGGGTATAGCCCTAGGCTATATAAAAAGTTTTCTGGTTTTGATGTTGTTTTTTTATTATTATTTGTATTGTTCGTCTAATTTCTGCCCGAATCATCTTTAGAAGAGAAGAATCCTGTATTTTAAATATATCGCATTTAACTCATGGTACAGTTATAAACCTGTTCATGATAAGTAATTATAAAAAAAATTACACCCCCCCCCAAGAAAAAAACAACAAAATTCTTGCATATAACCCATGCGTATATCAGGGCAGTAGGGGAGGGGGGGGGGTCTGGGACACAACTGTGACGGCAGTGATTATTATATTGGAACATTTACAGAATGGGAAATCGATCAGAATCTTTTAAATACTTGTACGATTAGTGGTATCTTCTAATTTTTGTGTTACAAGATAAATTGACCAGTTTTATGTATCACTTCTATCACGATATGTTTTTAAAGGAAAAGAATAAAAAAAAAAGAATATATAACTCAGTTAACGTTTTAAGTTTAATGTGCTCAGCTGCCTCCACACCATATTATATCTTTGTTTTTGCTTAAAGAAAAGGACATTTCTAAAGAAATTAGATTGATCTATAAAAATCTTAGTTTTAAAAGGGTCTTTCATAAAAGTCTTTTGAAGAAAATTAAAAAGCTCTAAAGATAGAGTTATTGTTAATTATATCGTTATTTTGTCTAACTATCGTAACTATATAATTGGAGTTTTATTGTCTAGATAAACCGTATAAAGAAGCCGTATGAAGAAGTCCGTAGTTGTGGTTCTGAAACACATAGACAAATAAACTCATTGTTGCTTTGGGTCAAATTTTACCTTGGGCAAACTATTTCAAGAATTTCAATTGTTTCTTTCCTTGTATACTATAAATTGTAATCTGGAAAAAGTGCAGAAAAACACTAATTTCGATTATTTATGTGTGATTTAATAAGATAAAATTTATAATTTTCTAATCGCAGGAGGTTCCGATTCCCCATAAATGTTTCCTTACGATAGCCGCCCACCTAATTCGTGGACGACCTGCTTTTCGTTTGGCCTTAGATGGTTGGCTGACAAGGACAATCTTTGGGAATCTCTCATTCTTCATTCGCAGAATGTGTCCTAGCCATCTCAACCTTTATCTCACTATAGCCCTAGAAAATGGGATTGAAGAACATTTTTCGTGATTAGTTAGATGGGTAACCAAAACAATCTGTTGAAAATTTCTCTGAAAAACATCTAAAAAGTCCGCCTCTGTCATTCGAAGTGCCCCCATTTCAAAACCATATTTGACCGGTGTCATCCCTGTAGCTTCCAATATTATAATTTTGGTTTGCAAACTTATCTTCCTATTCTTTAAAGCTGTTTTCAGCTAAAAAAAAACAAACAAAAAAACAAAAAAACATGGGGCTTTGCTTTTCTACTTTTGACATCTTCACTGCACCCACCGTCTATACTAATAATACTACAATGGCAAGTGAAACTCTCCATTTGATCGATCTTCTCGTACCCGACATTACCTCTTCACCTTCACTTATTCCCAACCTAGTCTTATTAAGATTAATTTCAAACTCCTTCTTGCACCCTGAACCCTCAAAACCTTCTGAAACTTCAAACTCCTTCTTGCAACTTCAAAACCTTCAAACTCCTTCTTGCACCCTGAACCCTCAAAACCTCCTGAAAGTCATTCATTTTACTGACTTTTCCATCTAGGATACTTAAATCATCAGCATTATCTAAGTCTAGAAGAGTTTTAGTTCTCCCTGAGATTCTGTGCTTTCCAGTAGCCTTTGCTTTGCTCTCCCGTAGCCTTTGCTGTGCTCCATAAGAAATTTCTTCGAAATGATCCATGTAAATGAGGATGGAATGCAACCCTGCTTGACTCCAGTTTCAATGCGAATCTAACCACTAACCTCATTTCCAATATTAACCGAAGCAATCTTAATCTTGTTCATAGCACTAGTCATTTTAATGTAAATATCTGGTTTACCACAAAATAATTGAACCTTCGCTAAAACTTTTTGCTTACCAAATCAAACCCTTGCTCATTATCTATAAAAATAAGGACTAAAGGGCTCTGATGACTCAAGCTCTTCCTAATTATTATTTTGAGAGTGAAACTTTGGTCGACGCATCCTCTCTCTTTCCTAAAATTACACTGTTCCTCTCTTAAAACTTTATCTACATCATCTCTAAGACTAAAAAGTATTATCACACTGAGTAATTTGCTTCTGACAGAAGAAACCAACCTCTATGATTACCAATGTCACTCTTGTCACCTTTCTTATGGAGAGGCTTGATCAAAGTTGTCCTAAAATCACTCTGCACTTCTCCTTCTCAAAATCGTATTCATAATCTTGAGTAATTTACATCTAACTTCACAACCACCTTATTTAAGAAACTCAGATACCACACAATCATCACCCTGAGCATTATTATTTTTTTTTTATCCTTTTTGTACTGTGACTAATTTATCCTCAAAAAAAATTATTTACTTCTAAAGAGTCATAAACTTTTTTATTCGTTTCAAAATCTTTTCCTGCAACTTTATCACGGTTTAGAACATTTTAGAAATGTTTTCTCCTCTCTCTTTCACTCTTTTCTTATCACTAACTGTGGTACAGGGTAACTGTGTGTACAGGGTTTGCCGTCTGGCTGCATCTTCCTGGTCTTACAATTTTATCCATGGTTCACATCTCCGTATTTCATATTTTAGTGCTTTTCCCACTTTCCTTACATTTCTCTTATTTTCATATTATCCATTACTCGAATATTTCTTGTACAAGTTCCTCTTCCTCACTACTAAGCCTTAGCTTTTTCTCTAGTATTATTAGCTATGTTTCCTCCCTAAGACACCATCTGGGATTTCACGAACTGTTTTTCCAAAATTATTCCATCCATCTTCTACATTTCAAATTTTAGACACTCCAGTTTAATATTCAACTGTTTCTTAAACGTTTTTCTCAAATTATCATCTTGGAGTTTACCAACGTCATAACTTCGTGGAAGGTAGTTATCCTTCCTAAATTTCAACTTCGATTTAACCCTAGACACTGCTAGATATTGATTTTAACTTTTAACATCAATAACAGCACTCCTATATTCCCTAGCATCTTTTATCGATCCTGCCAGTCTTCGGTTTACAGTAATATAATCAATAAAGTTAGCTGCCCCATTATCACGTGAATACTATGTTAACTTATGAGCCACTTTATGTCCAAATACTGTATTGGTTATAACTATATTATTATGCCTAAAAATTGATCTAGTTACTATTTTCTTTTCCTATCCCAAATTCACCTAGACTAGGATACCATTTACCCCTACATCTGCCAATCTGAAAATTAAATTCCCTGTGAAAATGCCAAATTTCTAACTGGTATCCAGTCAGTTTGTTCCTGTAGCTATTTTCCTGTAGTTCCTGTAGTATTTTTTTTTTTAATTACTACTATCTCGATCTGTCGGTACTGCAGGGGCATATACTACTATTTGTGTAACCCCTCCCCCCCCAAAAAAACGTTTTTTTTAGTAAAACCCCGTCCGAAAAATATCCTGGGTAAGGCCTTGCCGAGACCTAACACTTTTTACCCATAAAATTGACTACTAGCAATTTACTCGTATTATCAATACTTTCCCAATCTAAACAAAACTTAGCAGCTTCCTTATTCATCATGAACCCTGATTCCTGTCTATGCACCCCATCCTTCCTGCCTGATGAAATAAATTCTATAAAAACATAAACTCATGTTTCCTATCCCTGGGATATGAGTGTCTGAATCTAATCATAAGTGCAGTTTTATATGCCTAGATTCGTCGGTCAATATGTCAATGCGATAGTTTTTTAAACTTTGTAACATTCCAAGCTACAACTTTCAAACTGGTTAAATTATTTAAGTTACTATGTTACCTCATGAAAGCACTTAAGTTACTGAGGTAATGAGGTAACTCAAGTTATCTCATGAAGAGTAGTCAGTTGAACTGTTTTCTAGAAAATATTGTATCGTTTTTCCTCCATCTTGTAAAAAGCTGTTGCTTTTAATTTCGAAAATTGTTCTATACAAAAAGTTTATATAAAATGTGAAAAAACTGGAGCACCGTTCTTAGATTTTTTTTTGTTCCTCAGGGTAAAGCCTTGTGAAGCTAGTCATTTTGCAAATATATATTGATGCTGTTTTGGCTGATGTTTTTCTGATCAAAATAATATTTCTTGTTTGGGTATCTCTTAACAATGCAATGAATTTTATTATAAACTCGAAATGGAAAAAAAACATGCATAAATGAATGTTTATCTATTCTTAGAGTCTTGCTCAGTGGAATATTTTCCAGCAAAGTATTATTTATAGACTGCAAGCATTCTGCAAAAATCTCTTACCTGTAATTTCAAAAATTATTCTGGATTTTTTTTTTTACACACAATTAGAAAAATTTAAAGTCTAAATTCTAGGAAAAACCGAAAATTATTTTTATATAAAATCCATTTGATCAAATACACGTTTGCGTGGTATTTAGAATACCCATAAAATACCCACTAAATGAGGGGAGTTTTTTCAACCCCATAGAATTTTTAGTTTACTCAGTAATTTTTTGTTTTCAGGTCCTTGCACCTACGTTGTCCAAAATAGTGAATCTCAGTCGTCCTGAGAGCATGGTGGCTCGTATAACAGCTGTTGAATCTGTAGTTTTTCTCGCTCAGCAACTAGAAAATTTTAGTGACGAATTCAAAGCCGCCACATCAGAGTCAAAACATGGTGCCTTGGATAGTTTTTTTCAAAAAGTATGTTGTTGCTTGTTTCATCCTTTCTATTTTCACATCCTTTCTATTATTGTTTCATTATTTCATCCTTTCTACTTTATGAGGGTGTTCTTAATGTTCAACTTCCGTGCCAAAGCTGACGGTCATAATGCATACCAACATTAGGCGATATGGAAATACTGCAGGACTTTTTTAGTAAGGGTGTCTTTGATTTCGCCTTCAGTGCCTTAGCTGAAGTGCCGAATGTACATCGACATTGAAAAATTGTAATTTATAACGAAGAAAAATTGTTGGATTTTTTTTTTAAGGGTTTCTTTGATACTTCACTTCAGTGCCTAATCTGGGCTGACTTTCAGAACTTGCAGATCTTGCTGCTTAGAACGTTACTTAATGACCAGCTTTAAAGTTCTTGATCATATCTACGTGCTCTTTGTAAATTTGTTTCCATAACTTCATCATAAAGTGTCATATGGCACCAATAATGGCATTTTTTCTGCAATTTTTCGATTACAAATGCTGGGAAGCAGGAAAAGGGCACCATATAAACCTACATGGTCGAAAACCAATACCCAGAGGGCTGTAATCCCGCTTTTTAGCGGTTCCCCTCTTAGCCCATAACCAATGTCCAATTAGCAACCAATGTCCATATTAAGTGAAATTTAAGAAGTGTATTTAAAAAAAATATTACTGAGAAGAATTGCCGTTTGAAGCTGGATCAGAAAGAATAAACATTATTTCGAATAATCTTAATTGTAGAAATTTATCACGAAAAGAAATTTATAGGTGTTTCAAAAAAGAACTCGAAACCCTTTTAAAATGCTTTTACCTTGAGTGCTTGTGATTGTCTCCTCTTCTTGTTACCTGATGTCAGGTATTCATAGACTCAATTAAGGTAAAAGTTTGGTTTGATTGAGTAGTGAAAACCAGGGTTGCCACCCCTAGTGATTTATCACTATTTCTAGTGATTTTTTATGTTACTTAAACAAAAAAATCACTAAATTAGCACATAAATCACTATACTATTAAAGAAAATCACTAAGTTGACCAAAAAATCACCAAACTCTGTTGATTTTTGTTTCACCGGGTGGCAAACCTGGTGCAAAGGTAAGAAAGCTTTACACCTTCTATGGACTTCACTTTCAGGCTTGTGAATTGAATCCCTTAGTTGTAGCTGGCAATTATTATATCTTGACTTTTTTGCTCACTTTGGTTTTCGGTTTTGTGTAGTTTTTTTTTTTTGCCAAATGACTTTAATTCTTCTAAACTTTGAAAGTTTTGTAAAACTAAAGAAAGTAAACTTTCTTATGGGGAGCCCTATGCTAGTAAAGAGCAAAAATGAAAGTCAGAACGAACGAAAATTACTACTTCGGAGTGTACTCAACATATATCTGTAATATCGGTTCACAGAAACTAACTCAATATTTTCCTAAATTTGTAGATTTTTTTTAAACCAACGTTTTACTGAAAACTAATCTTACTAAACGTTTGGAGAGAATTAAAAATGTATACCCAAAATTACTGATTTAATGGCTGATGAAAAGCCTTATAATTTAGCCTTATAAATTAGTTTCTTATTTTCTGCAGGGTATTTAAGGACTTTTCTGCTTCTAATCGTGTTTTTTTTGTCAATTTTGTGTGTTTAGTAAGGCCTTAGTTTTTCCAAAATTCTACAAACGTATGGAAACGTTACGAGTCAGTTTGTTTGTCAGTTTTTGTTGTATAAACGGCGAAGCAATAATTTTTGTACTTTGTAAGTTTCATTTTTTTTCCTCTTCATGTCCGTCAGATTCTCTTTCTTTTTTCTCTTTTTTCTTTTTTTTCTTTTTTTTTAAGAAATGAAGTTTTGTTATTAGAGGTTTCATTTAAAGAAGTTTTTTTTCAAATGTATTTTTTCAAATGCATGCTTTAAATGCATATATAGTGGCAAACAAGTTCAGGAAACCTGTACGTCAGAGCTCTACTGATTTTAAAAAATCAAGTAAGTGGGCCATTTTTCTCCCTCCTACCCTCAGGACCCTATTTTTTTTACAAAAAGTAGCATAAAAAATCCCTCAAATACCCACTTGATGACTAAAAATACCTTTGAAATTACTTTTACTTAGTTTATCCCTCGGAAAAAATTTTTCGGCTCAGGTTTTTTCCTTTTAATGATGGTAGTATTATCTTTTCTTCTTCCTTTTCTTCTGTATTTGTTCTTTTTTATCTGTTTTTTCTGTATTTTCTTCTTTTCTTCTGTATGTTCTGTATTTATCCTTTCAAATTTCCAATTGAAAGATTGATACCTAGATGCCATTAGAAAATTTGCTTTTACTTCAGGTCAAGACGAATGCAGTTGATTTGCGCCATCCCGTTTTTGCATGTATTGCTAGACTGGTTATCAAAAGAGACTTGGTCCTAGCTCAAATGAATCGGGTCCAGTGGGATATTAGGGAAGTGATGAGTCAACACAGTCCTTACGTAGATGAACTTTTAATCGTAAGTTTAACTATATTTATAGCTCTTTATTTGATTTATTGAAAGGTCTCATTCGAATTCGAGTTCAGAAATCTAATGTTCGCTCCAAGGGTCGAAATAAACCAAAGGACAACCAATTGCCGTTTAGGCTCTTTCTTTGCCCATGTAATTTAAAACAAAAAGACAATCACTTAAAGCAAAGTGGTAATTTAAACAAAAATTCTCTGAATGCGACATAATCTGCCCAACTCTTTATACCAGGATCCTAAATTTTCAAAATTGCGTAGCTGGAACAGCTCAGTGGGACAATAGGGAAGTAGTGAATCACCATAGTCCTTACATAGGTGAGCTTCTATTGGCATGGGCATAGGCAGCATATTGTCTAGGGGGGGGCAGTCAATAGTGTGATGGAGTTTTATCAACTGCTTTTACCAAACCATCTGCTTTTTCAGCCATATCTAATGTAAATTTGAAGGTTTAGGGGGGGGCAGCTGCCCCCCCCCTCCCTACGCCCATGTCTATTGGTAAGTTTAACTGACTTTTATTTCTATATCTCCTTTATTTACATCTACCTAGAATTGACTATCACCAATTGCAAAACACCTGAAGCCGCTATTTATTGATTTACTGATTGCTAAAGTTGGTTTTGTTGAATGTATTGAAGTTGGTGAAGTTGCTATATTCAGATTTAATTTGTCAGTTTCTTGTTTACTATATTCATATATTCAGATTTAATTTTTCAGTTGCTTGTTCAATTTTCGCTAGTTTCAGATTTTCTTCATTTCTAGTTTTCTGAAATGAAGTGCACTTTTGTAAATCATTGTTGAAATCTTTCTTTTCTTAAAATGGATCCGAAAGACCCTGTTCTAGGAAAACAAAAATAAACACAGGGTCAACTGTCAATTCGATTTTTTCTTTTTTTGGTAGCTTGGGGCCTAGACCCTCTGATCCTAAAATATTCCAAATAAGAAGTTCTATTTTTGCAATTTTTGTATAATCCGCTAGTTTTTGAAAATCTGATAGTTCAAATATGTTTATTTTTTGACGTTTACTAGCTTCTAATTCTGTTTATTTGTTTCTTTCATTTGATTTATATTTAGTTCTCTGTTCATCAAGTGCGAATTTTAGTGTTTATATTTTGCGATAATTGATTCCAAATAGAAAATTATCTTTTCAATAATACCAACAAGTTGTATATGTTAAAAAAAAACTTTTTTTTTATAGCTTTCACAGTATAATATATAATAGCAATTGTGTCATAATAACATTTGATGTATTCTCTGTTTAATTTTGTACTTTATTTTTAGCCCTATAGCCGTAATAGTGGATATTCTATTTTGCGTGCTATTATCATAAAATGAGGATGTATTTGATATTCTGAAGAAATCCCAAGAAGTTTGGTATCATTTTGGATTGTTAGGGGGGTTGGGGCCTCCACATATGCTATAATATAGCACTTTTCAGTAATTTTTAATAATTTTTTCTTATGAAACTAATGTGATTTTGGATAAATGAATTAGGTCCTTGTCATCTTTAGGATGGAAAATCCTATTAAAAGAAAAAAGAAGAGGTGTTCCTTTTAGGCTTAAGGGGCGGTTTGGTCCGCATAGTCCAAGTCAGAATATCTTCAGGTCAGTTCAAGCCCTGAGCTCAAGTCAATATACCTTACTATAATCAATAATTACTATTTAATGTCAATCCAGAGGGATACAATTTATTACGAAAATACAGTGAAACTATCAAACTTGTAATAAATAAAATATGCTAATACACCAGTGAACTGTTTTCTACAAACTTTGTATTCAAAAATCTATTTCAGCGGATCAATTCTGACATACTCGGCAGATTTTTCTTCTGCCAAATGTGCTAATTTTCCCCTTTCAGGACTTGGGGGGATAGGAACAAGGATTGGGGTCCAAGCATGTGTATCTTTGCTTATTTTCAAGACAGCTTTCCTACTGTTCATCTCAAGTTGGCTTTCGAGACCTGAATCAATAGAGAAAAGAACGGGATTCCCGTCAATGGGAAATGCATAAAAATCGGCTCCCAACCATTCCGCATCGGCCTTTGGATTGTAATCTTCATCTTCTGTAAAACTAATTTGCTCCTGACTTCCCTCTGTCGTCGTCCTCTCTGGAAAAATCGATGTCATTAGAGTTTCAATTATTGATGTTTGATTTATTGTAGAATAGTAAGCAGTTAACCCTTCTGTCATAGTTGTACTGACATCGATATACGCCGATGTTAGCTCAGATAGCTCTGTTGACGACGTTTCAGTTGCATCGGTTTTTGAATCGCACGGCACGTCGTGTGTGTTCTCCATGTCCCAAGTGTTGAGACCCTGAAGTTGAAGTGAGAAGTGGATGCGTGACAGTGTTGGAATATCTAAGATATTTCCGGATCGGTAAAGAACGACAGGAAGGGATATATGCTCTAGAAGCAGACCGTGACAAAAATGGACAACTAAAAAGGTTTCGTAGTCAGTTGCAATGACAGTTAATGAGCTGAAGCCAAATAAATCTGCAAATAAGAAACAATTTTGTAGCAATGGTGATGTCTTCTTTTTCTTTTGAAACATAGCACTTGAAGTCCAAATCAGTTCTGTTTCAACGATTTTTTTCACTTACCATCATCTTACTCGTTATTTTTGTTTGTTTTTTGTGGTCGTCATACAATTTTTATTTTAAGTATTTGAAAAATAATTCCGCTCAATACGAGTATTTTTTTTTTTTTTTTTTACACTGATATCACAAAAATATACTGCAATAACACTTCTTGGAGTTGAATCTTAGGGCTAAGCTATTCTACTTTGGCATTAGACAATTATTTTTTCACCTCATTTAACTGAGTTTAGTTGGAGAATTTAGTTACTGTGGCCTATAGTCATGGATTAGTTTAAGGCGAGAAGAAATAGAGGATATTTCTGTTAGGGAAGGGGAATGAAACCTCAGATGGAAATTTTTAGGCCCAAAACTTGGAACTTTTGTTGAGAATTCAGATAAATATAGAAGGAATGAGGGTGGGGATTGTCCCTTCATTCTGAGGAAGTTCTTTTTTATCGAGGCTCTAATATGGTTATTTTCTATCATTTTCTTATTGCAGAACTGTTGTAGATGTCATAAGCAACCCCCTCCGATGTTCTTTTTTGCTGTTCTTCCCCAGAGACATCAGATAAAATTTTGAGATTGCATTTACTTCAGTATAGTCAAAAGGTCCATTGTGCCCTTGGGGATGATTTGACCCCCCCCTCCCACAGCCCTTTGGGCATTGGTGACTAGTTATGCAGTTTCCACATTGTTTACTTATAGGATTCCTATTGGAAAAAACGACATTTTTGATCCCAGGTCTCCAAAAATGCTACGGATATCAAGGTGAAGCTTTCAGGGAATGATGGAGGGGGGATGCGTTAAACTAATTTCGTATCAGTAATATCTCTAGAACGACTTATAGTATTAAGTCGAAACTTTCAGGACATATTGAGTGGGGGGGGGGGGGGTTGAACTAACCAAAATTTACTAAATGGATACTACTACTGCTACTACAACTAAGGCTAAGGTTACGAGGGTGAAACTGTAAAGGAGTGTTGAGGGAGATCTTGAACCAATCAATACACACTATGTACATGCAAGTTGTCTAAAGAGCGTATCAGCAAAATCTGAGGAAGGATTAGTGTATTAATTTGAATCTTTCTGCTCATGATGAGAGGGGTGTTAAACTAGTCAAAAGACACCTTTTGCCTTTTGTACTGCTTGTAGTACTAATACTACTACAACTTTTACTATGCTACTGCTGATTTAACTGCTACAACTGCTATTACTTCGACCATGACTTCTTGCAACTGCGTTAACTCGCAAATGCAACAACTTTCGGCTTTAACTACTTGTGACTGATTACGACTAAGACAGTGACTGCTCATGACTGCGACTCCTTTTGATTGCGTCTGCATGGGCCTGTGGCTGCAATTAGTTGCGACTGTGATTGTGACAAACTGAAAGCCTTATGTGGTTGTCGAGAAAGAAGGAAAGATTGCCAAAGACTGCCACACTATCAATATGTATTTCTTTTCAGAAGGAGGGAAATATTACCAGTATTTATGAAACACCCGAGGACGGCCAAGGTTGCGATAAGTGTGAATTTTTAGCAAAAGAAATAAAGCACCCAAATATATTTAATATCTTGCAGTTGGCTATATATTTGATGGTTTATTGCCAGCTTCATGCTAATATTGCCCATCGATATGTTCCATCAATATGGTTGATATAAACAAATAATTGCTTATTCATTCACTGTCTTTTCATAATTTGATCGGTTTTTCATTATCTGCATTTTGCTTTATGGTCTTTGATTAACATGAAATATGTCAGAAATTAAAACAAAAATAGAAAAACATCAAAGCGGGTAAAAATTTCAACAAGGACCGACAAATTATGCTTAAAAGATATTATTTGCTGTTAGTTTGTTCTTTCAGTTTTATGGAGTGTTGTCCAAGGAAATATTCGATCCAAATTGAGTTACTGTCTTTCTTAATTACATTTATGAAAAAAAAGTCAGCATATGTTTATCCATTATGCACATCTTCTTCCCCACATTCAATGGACTTGTCTGAAATTTCAATATCTAAGACGACAAAGTGAAAAAAGGTCTCATAAACTTGCCGTGGGATCTTTTTTCAGGATTTTTTTTAATTATTTAAAATAAAAAAAGGGTTAATCTGACGTGTTTTGTACATAGAATAAGAGTTATGTCACATAGTGATGCAGTTAATATACTAAAAAGACTCTTTTCAAATAAAGGTTGATCATCTTTTGTTAATTGATTTATTCTAATGTTTAAAAGGTACTAAAATAAATTATTGATTCTTCGTTCCCCGCATGGTTCCATGTCCTGGTAGGTATGAGCGAACGAGGAACAAATAATTATGCTTCAAAATGCCTAGGATAAATGTCCACGTTATCTTAAATGTTTTATTTAAAGAATAGTTTAAGAGGTAGTTTTGTACTTTTTCTTGCATGGGATTTCATCATTTTGTCCGATCTTGGATATCATTCTATTCAACTTTCTGAGGTGTCCTTGTGCTGGACATTATTCTGTCCAATACTACAAAATTTGGGATTCGTGTAAAACTGGAATTTTTTAATATTACAATATATTTTAAATATTTTGTACTCTATGGGTTCTCATTTTCTATCTGATAGGATTCTCTTAAAGAGTCATAAAGAAAGTATTACCCCAAGGATAAGGTGGTCTAATAACAGCCACACCGGGTCTCGCGGGGTTAGAAAGAACTTCGAGTTCCCAGTGTAGATACCTTCCGTGTTTCTTGCGGTCTCTACACACTGGTGCAGACACTGTCATTTTTGTCCAGCTGGGTTGTAAGCTGTTAAGCGATGCGTTCCTTGGCCCTAATGATGACACTTGTTGTAGTTTGTCCATAAAAATCTTAGTGTCGCCTTGACAAGGACAGCAAATACCTTTTGTTAATTCAAGGACATTCCATTCCCCGGATACCTGAAAGTAAGTGAAATGATAGAAAAATGAAGTAGAAATCCGAAAATAAATATTGATAATCTCTGCGTAGGAGTGAGGGGAAAAACAATAGATCTTGGTGGTAAGTGACTGCGGTTGGAAGTTATCAGTCTGGAGTGAATAACTTACTAATCAGAATCCCTTCATTTTTGTTCCAAAATAATGGTAGGCCCTGAACAATGCTTTTTGACTTGAAAAAAAAAAAAATCGGAAAGCACAAATCCAGAGGCTTCCAAGAGAGAGAGAGACAATACTGTTTTAATGAAAATTGATGTGTTGTAATTTCTCCATTTTGTTTCCTCATAATGTTTAAATTTTTACTGACCTATCTATACCATTTGTTAAACATAAAATACCACTCAATTGGGAGAAGCTAAATAGCTACAAATCACCACAATATCTTTGAATTTAGGCCAATAAATTTTTTTGCAAAGATCTAAGTATATAATTCCGAAACTGGATGACCAATAATGCATAAACATATATCGAGCCCGTGCCGACTAGAAAAGTTCCTACCGACCTGCTCCTCCCCTTCACCTGGAAAACGTACGTTTTTTTTTAAATTTGTGACAGTAAGTATTTGTGCAGTGTCCTTTTGGCAGGCTGCTGTTCTCAGTGCAGCTGAAAAGAGGCTAGTGTAGTCAACAGACAATAAAAAGCAGTGCAGATTTGAATAGGAGAAAGTTGAGTGACGAAAAATAGTAAAACAGCACATAACTAAAAAGAAATAAGCAAAACGAGCATCTGAAAAACTGAAGATAAAAATTCAATAAACGATTAAGTTGTATCTTTCAGAGTCAGAAATCAGACCGTAACAATGCACTTGAGAAACAAAACCACTCCAACTATTTCGCTTAAAAGATAATGTTAATGTTAGTTACTGCTGCTCATTTAGCTTGTTCTCTTGATTCATTCGTTCGGGAGTTACCTTCGACCCAGTTCAATCTTTAGCAAGATCTGTTTTCTCAGAAAAATTGTGGGCCTGTAGCCCCCTTCTTATTTTTTGTCTCTATTTATTGCCATATCTGAAAATATGTGTAGATCTCCTCTCAGCTATATTTCCAACCCAACTGTATCTTTGGAATAGCAGTGACTCTTTTAAGCTAAACAAAATGGCCTGAGCTTTAAAGAGAGACATGTACTTCTTGAGGCATACTTCTCCGTGACATTCTAAGCAATGACGGAAATCCGGGTGTGACTTCTTTCCGTTCTGAATCTCTGATATTTAGACCCCGGCGCCGCGCCGGTGGATCGACCGGACGCCGCCGACGAGAGGCCCAGTCGAACGCCGCCGAAGTGTTGTAACTCTGCTGGCGCGCCGCAGGCACGCCGCCTCCGGCAGAGGCGGTGGCGTTCGGTTGACTTCAAATTAATTTTGCGGCAATTCTTTATTGCCTCAACCGCAAAGTTGGAGCTTTTCCTTCTCGTGTGGTTTAGTATTTCGATTTGCCTGATTAGAACTCAAGTAGGGCTTGCACTATCCCCGAATTTTCGGGTATTTCCCCAAAAATCTATGCGTCAACCCGAAAAAAAAAATTTGCTCCTAGAGTCCCCGAAAATCACGCAATCACGGTGCCCCCCTAGCGATTTATCACCAGTGACTTTCCCTGCCAAATATTACTTTGCATACCATAGTTTTTCACTACTCACTTGTTCATTAATTTTCGTCTCTTTTGCTACTTTGCATAAGAACCAGACAGATGTAGTATGCAATTGTAAATAGTGCAATATACACAGTTCTTCATATGTTGACAAAGAATGTATCGTCTTTATGAAATGAGTTTAAATAATTTCGAATGCAGTTTCATAATCGCTATTTCTTACATCATTCGTAGTCAAGAATTTTATTTTCAAGTTGCATAGAATTATAGAACGAAATCACTACTATACAGTTTCAGCCTTCAGTTGGATTTTGAATGTGACAGCCGACAGATCGTTTCTACAGTTGAATTATAAATTTGCAGATTTTTTTTTTGCTGTTTTTAGATAAGATTTTCTTAATGTTTAATACTGAATTGTTGAACATCTGATAGAAAATACAATCTTCTTTCTGAAACATTTTTACCCCCCCCCCCAAAAAAAAACAACAAAAAACAAACAAAAAACCCATCTATTGAGACAAAATTTAGCTATAGACTATGCTATGTACAAGGTTGGGGAATTAAACATTGAACCGGAAGTTACCCCAAAAATATGCTTCATAAATAAATTGTAAATTATTGCCTATAGGGGGGGGATAGGGGGCTATCATTTTTAAATGATAATGCCTCATTTTTTTCATTGAAAGCAGGGATGCAAAAAGATAATTATTTTTTTCATCTAAAGTGGAGACAGTCCCTGGGAAACCATTGAAATATTTTGATAGACCCAGGGCCCCCCATTAGGACTTGTTCATTGTCTTGGTTATTTTGCGATTTCTCATAGGCTACTGGCCTAATTCGGCTTTTGTGTGTGCTCCCTTTTAATTAGATTCTTTGGATCTTATTCAGTGCCACGGCGAATCTATGACTCAGTTTTTCGATAATTTTAGGTATATCTGAATAATTTTGACATTTTTTTGTTATCATTGTACCCCTTTACTCGTACCCTCAATTTTTTTTCAAGGAACGCTAAGCTATTTAATATTATTTTGCCTGTTTGTTTGAACCATATAGTGACCTAGTTAATTATTAAGTAAATTATTTTTCTAATCAAAGCTGAGACGGTATCCTATCAAGGTGGTATCCAGAGGGGGGGATAGGGAGGAATTACATTTAAATGATAATATCTCAAAAAAAATTTTTTTGAAAGCAGGGATCCCAAAAAGTAATTTTTTTTTTTATTTAAAGCAGAGACGGCATCCTATTAAGGTGGTATCCGGAGGGGGTGGGGGGTTAGTGAGCCATCATATTTAAATGATAATACCTCGATTTTTTTTGGAAAGCAGGGATGCCAATAAGTTAATTATTTTTTTTTATTTAAAGCAGAGACAGTATCCTATCAAGATGGTATCCAGAGGGAGGGGGCATAGGGAGGTATTATATTTAAGTGATAGCACTTCGATTTTTTTTTATTGAAAGCAGGGATGCCAAAAAGTTGAAAAGTTGACAAAAAATAACAAGATTTTCGTGAGTTATACTTGATACTATACTTGCATGTTTTGTCGTCCAAAGGGAAAGGGACATATGCGTCCAACTCGTTTTTTTTTCGTATTGATGAAACGGGTTACTTTGAAAACATTCATTCATAAGTACCAGGCAGATTCACACTAAAACGAATTGGTTTGACGAAAGCAATGTCGACATCCCCACCTAACGTTGCGCTCGAGTGACAATGGCGCCCTTTGTCCAGTGCCCAAGTTACATTAAAAGGCCAGGTCATAATAAAAGCTTTCAATTTGGGGGGGTTCAAGGAGGAGTCTTTGACAGTCTTATGACCTCAGGGTACTAGATGTTGCAGCGTTCTTACGTATCTACAGTGGTTTAAAAATTTTGATCACCCCACAAATGATTACCAAAAATATGCACAAATATAACAAATGAAACATTTGGAATGTTATAACACTTTTTTCAAAGTTTTGAAGAAATCATAAAAGGCTAAATAGCCCTAACTACGCTTGAAAGCTGTTTTAAAAAGAAACTCTTGGGAGATTTCCATGGATATGACCATAGCAGAATCTTTTAGCCTGTGTGGGGATCAATGAGGAGTCTTTGAGTATTTTGACCACATGTGACCTATTGTTGAGACTTTCTTAAATTTGGTCATTTTTGTGAGCAATTTAAAATCAAAGCCTAAACTTAATAACTGATAATGGGTAACCTAATGTTTTGTTTGGCTTAAAAGTGACAAACTAAGATGAAAATCCCAACATCTTCCAGGAGCTACTTCAGTCTGCATATTATTTCATTTAATTAAATTTAAAACGGATGAGCTTTTCATTTTTTATCTAAGAAGATAGCTGGCACTTCATTTTTCTTCATACCGAATACACAATTAAGTGTTTTTTGTTCCATTGTAATTGAAAGGTTGTCATGAAAAGAGTTAATCATGTATTATCCAATATGATAAATTTTCTCATTTTAGATGCACTTTATAGTTTGACTGTTATTAGATGTTTATCAGTTTATAATTTGGAATGAATCCCCAAAAGAAAAAATGAATAATATCCAAATGAGCAGCCAAAACCAATAAAAAAGCAGCAGTTCAGCCTTAGCCTAGATGACATATATTCTATAAAGAAGCTAAAAAAAATAAAATGTATTTTTTTAAAATTGTTATTAAACACCAGTTTTTAATACAAGAAGGCTTTTTAGGAATCCAAAAGAGCACAAAAAAAAAACAATCAATATCAAAGTCGCCCATTTCAACGTTTAAAGGTGACAAAACAGATATAGGCAAAGGGCATTATGAAAAAATTAAGTTTCAAAGTTATATTCAAAGTTTTTACCCAGATAACTGACGAATTTTGTGATACGGTATTTGAACTTTTGTATGCAGTAATGCTCGATGAAAAAAACTACTAATTTTGATAATTATTTATGTTAAGAATACATAGCTAATAGATTCTTCAACTACTCGTATTATGCCAGGGTTCTGAAACGTCACAGCCATTTCGTTTCTACCAGATTGCTACTTCTCTTGATGAATAACGAAGAAGACCAGTTTCAAACCAGCAACTTGTGAATTTTTGAACTCACGAATAGGCTTGAATCTGTTGTAAATTTAAGCTGGAATTTGAGAAAGACTGATAAAAACATTAATGTTTGTGGTCAACATTGATCGACGCCTGCGGCGCGCCGCCGACACCTTACCGGTGGTGCGCCGTGGCGTGCTATTTTTGGCCCTGCCGCCGCTGGTCTTCCCTCATCGGCGCGGTGCCGGGGTCTACTGATATTCTCCAGGATGGCTTCCTTAATATAAGTCTACCAATGGTTCTCAAACAGCAGGAACTCTGCTTTTGAGGCAGTCCCAAATAAAGAAAACGTATGAGACTGAAATATGGGATAGTGGATACTTTTAGTATTTATTTTGTTTCTTGGTTTTCAAAGCTCGTATTTTTATGTATTTATATAATTCAGGAGAGTAAGGTATAACTCTAAGCTTGATATCTTTTCTTTTTTTTTTTTTTTTTTTTTTTTTTTTTTTTTTTTTTTTTTTTTTACATTGCAGAGTAGAATTTAAGCGGGAAAAACTTGTTGTTTTTGCTTGCCAAGTGACTTTTATCACTTCTTACTGGTTGCTACGGTTGACACAACAAAGTGCCAAGGGAATTGAATAAATTAAAGCAGAATCAAAGGTTCTGGGATTTTTTTTTCCCGGTTGAAAGCATATTGATACCCGATACGCGAAAGCTTGATACCCGAAAGCGTGATACCCGTTTAGCCATTTATGGAATTGTTCAAAAATGGTTGTGACAGGCCTAGACAGGCTAAGGCTTTGACGTCAATGTCATAGCTTCTGGATTCAATTTTTTCCGGGGAGATAAATTCCCCAAAAACATGGTAGTTTCCCTAAGTAGTTTCCCCAAGAACATGGACTGCTGTACAAACCGCATCCTAAATTTAACTTATTTTTCCTCATGCTAAGAGAATTTAATCTAAGTTATATTATTAGTATCAATAGAAATTTCTCAGGAACTCCATAAACCTAGTTTGAATTTAGTCTATATTCAAGTCAATTGTAAGTGAAATATGCCAATCGTAAGTGAAATATATCAAATCAACATCCCCTTATAACTGTTTCCTGGATGCACATAGTTCCTTTTGACTTAGTTCGACAACCCAATCGACATTAGCTGAAACTTTCAACTTTGTAATCTTAGCCATTCCTGAGATATCGCAAATAACCCCTTTCAGGGGTTTTACATATGTGAGCGGTGGGGACGCCTCCCTCCCAATGTTTTCAGCCAGTCGGTAAAAAAGGTTTGAGTCATGAAAATAGTGGCACCAAGCATCGCTATTTTACTGGCTCAGTTTTTGTATTTATAACGTAAATGGCTGATGGAAATTCATGACGTAAACAAAAAACAAAATAATTTTTAAAATAATATCACCTAAAATAGTCGGTAAAATAACCATCCAGTTTTTAAAATCCATTGCCCCATCCCTAAATATTTTTGCATTTTTTGCCAAATTAAAATATAAGCATAGCACTATAGTATAGCACTTTTCAATAAAACAAAATAAATAGCAGCTAAGAAAAATAAAATGTTTGATATGATTTATAAGTAAATATGCCTAACAACCGGGATTCATTCTATGTCTTTCAATTCAACGTTCCCCACAACATTTTCTGAAGTTTTAACTTAACACTCTTAACGTTTCTTGACCAATTGCAAATATTCCGCTTGGACAACTTGGATGCAAATACTGTCTTTTGATTCAGTGCAACATCTCCATCAACATTCTCTGGAAGTTCCAACTTTATGTTCTTAACAGTTCCTGAAATATTGTAGATTCGCCCTTTCTGGCATCTGAATGCAGATGAATTCTTTTTATTTAGTCAAATATCCTCCTCAGCATTTCTTAAAATTTTTAGCTTAATAACCTGTTTTATTCTCCCTTTTGATAAGATTGGTACCTACGAGCCTGATTACACGCATTAACCAAACCGAAGAAAGAAAAAAATTTGTTTTTCTATAGTTTATAAAGATACTTTCATTTCATTGGTTTACATCGGTGACGTATTTCTGTCAGCTAATCACAATATTCTATACTTCTGGATACGCGAGTAGTATCAATTTTTCAAAATTGGATTGGTTTCTAATTTTTCTGCATGAAATGTTAGGCCGGTGAAAACAATTATACTTTAAAAATTAACAATTTTGAATAATTTAAAATTTCATAATTTAGCAATTAACGATTGCATTTTAAATTTCATCTAATTGGTTCTCCTCTGTTCAAAATTTTAGTCAAGTAAATGGGACAAACAGCTTTCGAGTAACAGTCGTCTACTTTCGTCTACAGTCGTCTACAGCTTTTGAGTAACAATCGTCTCTCTTTATGTGGCCTAACTATAAAACGGCTGGTCCAGATCAACTATAAGTGTAGATTTCTTGTGAATCCTGTAAACCTAGTTTGAATAAGAATTTGGGAGAACACAAAATATGCTCAAAAAGCTACAATTTTGGTTTTTTTTTCAGAAAATAAGCTATGAACCTTAGGTTTAGCATTCCATCAAAAAGTGAAATTTTGGAGATTAAGCAGAGATGATCTTAGTAGAGGAAAAACTTAAGCAAATTTAAAGGATATCTGTTAAAATCAAAGTGTCATAACTTGCCACTGTGTTTATAATAATTTACAGAATTGTCCAATTTGTGACATAACATGACTGAAAAACAAATTGAAGCTAGAAATATAGCATTTAGTCCAGTATAAGAAATATAATCACTGTCCGTTTGCATCCAATTTCCACTTAGTTAAGGCTTTTCTCACTCGAACTTCACCCTATTGAATTAGGTTTTGCCAGTCAAGATGAGGTATTGAAAAAGTTCACAGCTACCTGTAGCAGAATTTGACAGAATCCCAAAAGCTGCCAAATCCTCCAAAAACAAAATAATTAGTTCATGAAAAATACCAGCATTGATACTATGTACCCCATTGTATATGTATATGTACATAGTATATGTACCCCATAGCATAGTAACATTGCTACTTTTCCACGATGGGTCAAGATTAGGTCCAGCCAAAAACCGTCAGTACTTCCCCAGTTTTAAAATATTCAAAGAAGGGTTTACACTGCACAAATTCCATAGAATGGAGAAATTAGCAGTACATTTTATAGTCCCTGTACATTTTATAGTCCCTGTAATTGAACAGTATTGTATTATTAGTTACCATTTACAGGCGGGAAGTTTACTAGGAATATGTTTCGGATTAACCCTCAACAAGGGGGCTTAAATTTTCATAAGGTCTTTTAAATGCTGGGAGTTTTTTTTTCACCTCATGCGTTGGGTTGTATGCTCCCAAACCTCTGTTCTTTGCTATACTAGTAGTTTCTATTGGTATATCAGAAAAGTGATGTGGCATGCTGAAATATTTTGTTTCTGCTGATTGCCACAAGAAAATATTTTTCCGTAGAAAATATTTTTATATGTTTTATTTTATTATTCCGTAGAAAAAACATATTTTAAAAAAAATAAAAATATTTTATTATTCCGTAGAAAAACAAGAAAATATTTTTCCGTAGATGAACCCTTCTTTTCTCGAAAAGCGTTTGAAACCCACCCAAAAGGCAAAAACTGCTTTTCTGTTCAGAAAAAAGCGTGTTAATATGACAAGTAAGCTCTTGTATAAGATTTTTGTGGGGAGCGAGCCGAAAAAATTGTAGGTAACATCGAAGACCACACAACTTTTCTTGACGATAAATAACAGTTCGAATAGGGATGAATCCTTTTATTACGCAGTGAATTTATCAATCGAAAAAATTTACTGGATATTTTGATCACAATATTCACTTGTATTCACTTGTCTAATAAAAGATCGTTTTATTCACTGTCTAATAAGAGGATTTATTACTATTCGTAGTTTTATTTATTGAAACAAATGGTTTAGTATGCATCATTTACCATAGTGAAATGTGCAAAGAATTCGCTGACATTTTAAAAAGTGACAAAAACTTGAGAAAACTAAAGATTTTGGAACAGCCTGAGCCTTAAGTCCTCTTTCTCAGTCCCTGCTTACGTACAGAGCAATTGAATTGCTAAGTTTGCATGAATTTTTTGTCACATCTTATTGAAATTATCTGGTAAAATTTATTATTTATTTGTTATATATTTGTATAATAATTCATAATATAAATGAATTGATTGGATATTAAAACAAATAAAGTTAGGGGGTTTGAACCCCCCCCCCCAGAAATGTTTGTCCGACTCGCAAAAAAACGTAACAAAAATGGATATAAACACATTTTTGGTGCGTTTTTTAAAGTTTATTGTAACCCCTCCACCCTCCCTCCTGAAAAAATCCTGGGTATGGCCCTGTATACAGATCAATTATAAGCCCTTAAGTTCTTCTGAATTTTCGGTCATATCTTATTGAAATTGTCTGATAAAATTTATTGTTTATTCATTATATATTTGTAAATTATAAATTTATACTATTTATTTAAAATTTATTATTAATTATCAAATAGAAAATCCTAAGTACGTGCCAGCTTCTTAAGATGCTCCTTAAGATTTGCCAAAAAATGCTTCTCAGTCCAGAAAAAAAACGGGTTTCGTGTGACATGGAAGCACTTATATAAGATTTTTGTGGCCAAGGGGCTGTAAAAAAAATGCTTAGTAGGCAACATTTAACAAAGTAAAATGCACAAAAAAATCGCTCACATTTTAAAAAGTGAAAAAAAAACTTGAAAAAATTAAGGATTTTGGAAAAGCCTGAGCCCTATGTCCTCATTCTCAGGCTCTGCTTACGTACAGACAAGGCCGTATCCAAGGGGTTTGCCCCCCCCCCCCGCCGAAATGTTTGTCCTACTCGTGAAAAACGTAACGAAAATGAATATAAACAAATATTTGATGCGTTTTTTAAAGTTTTTTTGTAAGGACCGCCCCTCCCCCCGAAAAAAATCCTTGGGACGGCCCTGCGTACAGAGCGATTGAATTCCTAAGTTTTCCGAATTTTTGGTCACATCTTTTTGAAGTTATCTGATAAAATTTATCATTTATTTATTATATATTTAAGTAATGATGTATATGATAAGGTAATTGATTGGATATTAAACAAATAAATTTATCCGATTGAATGAAATTAAAATTATAAATTTATATTTTCATATGTAAAGTTTATTATTAATTATCAAATAGAAAATCCTAAGTACATGCTAGCTTCTTAAGATGCTTCTTAAGATTCGGCGAAAACTGCCTCTCGCTTCAGAAGAAAACGGGTTTCATATGACACGGAAGCACTTTTATAAGATTTTGTGGCGAGGGAGCCGTAAAAAAAATTGTTTAGTATGCAACATTTACCAAAGTAAAATGCACAATGAATTCGCTGACATTCTGAAGAGTGCCAAAAACTTAGGAAAATTAAGGGTTTTGGAAAAGTCTGAGCCCTATATTCTCATTCTCAGCCTCTGCTTACGTATCTAATTACCAGTATAAAATGTGCTATGGCTTATTCCAAGAAACACAGCCAGGCTGTCTTCATTCTTAGTCACGAAATCTATCCAGGCATCTGTAAATATCGCACATAGAGATTAAACGAATAGATCTTTACTTTTTATTCAATTCTCCTTTCCCATAATTTATTCTAAAATTCAGCTTAAATTTCGCAGAGTTTGGCCTTGATTCTTGTTTCAATCTCTGGGTTATCACCACATTGACTTACCTTCATCCAATCAAGATTTGGTTGTGCAGACAACGCTGGACACTGTCCTGGTTTTAATATATTCACAGAAGATTCTACATAATGTAAATTCCACAGAACAAAGAAGATTGTACTATGTTTCATATTTCCAATAGTAATCATGCAATTTCTAATTCTGTAACATGACTGATTTGAGTTCACGCTTGAAAGATCTTAAATTCGCCTCGCCCGATAGCCCGTATTGTTTGAGTGTAATACTCTGCAATGTTTTTCACAATCAGCGCTGGGATCAATAGTGGAGAAGTATTTGTTTCATTTTCAGGAATGGTATTACAGCATCTTTTGTTTTAGTTGTATTTTTTCAATTCTCTTTAATTACTAAATTTTGTGAAAGTTTTAGTTAGTCGCTAAAGTAGGGCCTATGACAAATTTATATATTTTCTGCCAATTTTGCAAATAATATTGGTCACTGAGCTTGTTATTGATTTTTTTTTTTGGGGGGGGGGGGGTTGGTGGTAATTATTTAGTTCTATTTCAGGATTGTATATGCTAACGATTGCATGTCTCGAGGGAGTTGTTGATGATCGCAAAAATCTGTAATCCTTTTTATGCATTTTGCATATGGTTAAGTGAAACGTTACATAACGTTTGCATACAAACATATAACATTTACCGGACAGGGAAACGTTAAGACACGTCTCAGATTCATAAAAGCTAGGTCCATATGTTATGGTAACCGCAATGAACGATCATTATTTTGTATTACTCCTTCAGTTGACAAGGGAACATAGTTCCATTGCTCTATAGTTCCTTATCGTTATAATGTCGAGAAAACAAATTTTGAGAGTATTTTGCTCACTCTAAGGTTCATAGCTACACAATAATTTTATATGCCAAAGTAGTTTTTCACCATCCCGTAAAATGAAGATCCTTTAACTTAACCCTTATCCCTGTATAGGGTTGCACATTCCTAAAATTCTGGCATAAAATTATTTTTTAGGCATAAGGAATAAAGAATTTTGGCGAGTAGCATTCAGTAAAACGATCATTATTTTTGCATGGTATATTTGTGATTTTTTAATATTATTTAAAAACAAAGCTTTTCAGATAAAATGCTACGTCTTGAAAGAAATATCTCCACGAATATGAAATGAAGCAAATAATGTGACATCTAAGAAATTTTATAACGTCATAATACGCAAGATGGTGGCCCAAAATGGCGCAAAGAGAAGTAATAAAAACGATTACGTTTTGGGAAATTTTGATTGTGATTGTTTCTAGTCTCTTGTTAGCGCTAAATTGTACGGTTTTCTCAGCTAAACATTATCTTTTGATCCACCAAAAGCCATAGGAACGGCTGGCATATTCATAGAGGAGTGGGACAGCCCCAATCTCTGGAGTCGGTGATTAAAAACAAATAAACTGTCAATTTTTGAACAAATGAATGCTCTAACATGCAGTTATTACTCATTATTAATTTAAAAAAAACGAGCAGAAATTAACATAAGTTGGGCGCAAAACCCCTATGCCTTCCCAAGGCCAGAACAAAATTTGCACTTTACTGAAAAAATATAAATGTTTTTACTTTTATAACTTCAATAAATCAAATAATATTAACATTTTGATTACTAAATATCAGCCTATATGTATATTAAACTGACAATGTACATTAATTTGTATCTTTTTTTCAGTAAAATGCAAATTTTGTTCTGACCTTGGGAAGGCATAGGGGTTTTGCGCCCTACTTGTGTTAATTTCTGCTCGTTTTGAGATTGCGTCGGTTATTTATTTTAGTTTCTGTTCGTTTTAGTTTTCATTTATTTATTGATGTTGACTTACAATAGTTTCACGCTTTACAGATTGTTGGATTTTGTTTTTTCTCATTTTTGGTTTAATAGAGTTGTTTACTTTTCTTTGACAAAATTATTTTGTGAAAAAGTTTTTTTAATTAATTTCTTTTAATTTTATATTGACATAGTTTTTTTTCAGGGAAAAAGAAAATGTCACTAAATCTTTTCGTTTTTTAAGACTTTATAGTTTGGCCTGCTATTTGTATGCTAGAGAAAAAAGTTTCAGCAATTTTTAACAACATACACCCTTTTAAAAATCTGGACACAAATAGTACTGTTTAATTTAGTTTCATACTTCCCCTAGTTGACCTGAAATTGAAAACTTGATACCATTCGCAAAAAAATCTGTTTACTGTCTTTGATAGCTTGGATACACTTACGCTATTTTGGTTTGGTTAAATTTGAGGTGCAAAAATAGCCCCGAAAGTTTGAACATAATACCCTCAGTCGTTCTTGGGATACTGCTGAAATGCCTTATTAGGAATTAGCATTAACACAGTGCATTTTGATTTAATCTTAAGGTGACATTTGGTTTTTAAACATAATGGGCAAATGGGAGGGTGGGCGTGGGAGGGTGGGATTGGAAGGGGGATTAGTTGCCCTCCAATTACTTTCGACTGTTAAAAAGGGCATCAACCCTTTCTATTATCAATCGAATGAGCCCCTTTCGAAGTTCCCACGAGAACTCCTTCAATGCAAATTGCCCTTGTCTAAACAACAAAAACAACAACAAATATCACTAATCAATTACGATTATTAAAACGGGTTTTAGTCCTTGGAACTTAAAATTGCATTAGCCCTTTTTTGAAAATCTTGCAACAGCGCCTTCTATAAAAAACCTCATTTACCCCCAGGGAATAAATTAAAAACCGTGACTTCAGGGCTGTGGGGGAATATCCTGCTTAAAAATATATTTTCTATGTGGAAATCAACTACGCTGAACAAAATGGCTAAATCAAAATTTTTATTAGATGTGTTAGGGGGAATGATGGGTGTGGGGGGGGGGGGCTTGTTGCCCTCCAATCACTTTTGACTATCAAAAAGGGCACTAGAACTCTCAATTTTCAATCGAATGAGCCCCTTTTGAAGTTTATACGACGAACCCTTCCATTTGAAGTGCCCAGCTCTAAAGGAAAAGAATAATTAATAGTACATTGTGCCAACATCGTTCTTATATGCCCTCAGGGCATAACTTAAAACCCTTTGCCCCGAGGGTTGTGGTGGAGTGTCCTCCTAAAAAACATATTTTCTATCTGGAAATCAACTACGCTGAACAAAATGGCTATCTCAAAATTTTGATTGGATGTGTTTGGGGAAATGATTCTCTCTTATTGATTATGTGGTCGAGGTGGCTAGGGCACGTTATGCGGATGAAGCATGACAGATTGACGAAGGTTGTCCTTTTCGGCAAAATGTCTAGGGCTGAACGGAAAGTATGTCGTCCTAATCTGGGGTGGGAGGACCTCATAAAGAAAGATTTACAGGAAATGGGAACTTCCTGGGAGGGTGTAAAAAGGGGAGGGTGTCAGGGTGTAGACTGGGACGGAGGAGGAGCGTGTGTAGCTGTGTTGGCCTCAGGCGGCTTGGTGCTGCGGTTAATTGTTAGTAGTAGCAGTAGTAGTAGTGTTATTTTAGCGTCTATGTAGGATAAAAAGGAATGAGGAATTGAATTCACGCCAAAATTTCTTGATTGAACTGAAATTGCTGATTTGCCATCTATGTCTTAAAACTAAAAAATAAACAATAATTATCACAATATACAAATTAGATATTTCAGAGGGCATAGGCATTATAAAAGGCAATGGGAGAACGCGAAATCAAATGGAGAAGATAAACTTTCCTGGTCTTAGATTACGCTGATAATTCATCCTAGATGAAAGTTCGAGTAAAATAAATTGACTTTTATAGGTTATGCGGGTTCAGAGTGCAAGAATAGGTTTGAAAATTAATGTTAAGAAAACTAATTCGCTAAGGCTAGGAATAAGCGAAGATAAAAAGGTGACGGTAACGAAACGATCGATCATATGGACAGTTTCATAACATTATCTTCATAACATTATTAGTGGAGACGGTGGGAGCAGTGGAGAAGTTAAAAGTAAAATAGCCAAGGCTTAGAGTTTTTGTTTCATAGTTGAACAAAGTTTGAAAGAATAGGAAGATAAGTCTGCGTACCTAGATTAGAATAATGGAAGCTACAGTGGTGACAGTGGTCAAATATAGTCCTGAAGCATGGGCGCTCCGAAAAGCGGTGGAAGATTTGCTAAATGTTTTACTGAGAAATCGCCTACAGATTGTTTAAGGTACCCGGCTGACTGAACGTATTTCAAACAGAACGCTGTACAAAAAGTGTGGTTCAATCCCGCTTTCCAGGGCTATAATGAGAAAATGATTGAGATGGCTAGGGCACATTCTGCGGATGAAGGATGTCAGATTGCCAAATACTGTCCTTTTCGGCCAACCGTTTTGGATAAAACGGAAAGTATGTCGTCCGTGGTTGGGGTGGGAGGGTGTCTTAAAGAAAGATTTAAGGGAAATGGTAACTTCCTTGGAGGATTTAAAGAGGGAGACTTTGAAATCTGCTATTAGAATATAAGCCATGTTATGGATGATCACTTTGAATCTTAAACTAAAGCTGCGGTTAGAAGAGAAGCAACACTGTGAACTCATAGGAAGTCCCAAGAAAAAACAAATCCTATAAAATGGAAGATTCTTTGATGCATCAAGAGGTTGAATGAATTGGATTCATTGCAGAATTTCTTATTTCAATTGAAATTGCTGATTTGACACCTCTCTAAAACTAAACAATAACATGAGAATCATGCTAATGCGTAATAAGAGAATCAAATATGTACACGCCAGCCGCTTGCCGAGTGCCGTGGCACTCTTCACTCTTTGTTTTGAAAGCATAGCTCCAAGTATTTGATTAAGTGTCCTACAAAGAGGGAAGGAATGGTAAAGGTAAAGGATGTTGCACTAGTCCCTTAAGGTCCGACCTGGCGGTGCTGATCTTCGTCTCAAGGCCCTTCAGCCAGGAAGTGCAATGGGGGAATGGGAGCCAGCCATCCTGTGCTTTCACACACCTTTCCTGTTTACCTTCCCCAGATTTCTTTAGGTACCCATTTAGAGCTGGGTCGACTCTAGCTGAGCTTACAGAGTCACGCCACTGACCCCCGTTCCAAATCAAATAATTGGGTACACTAGGATTCGAACCCTCGTTCTCTCGGACAAAGGATCCTAAATCCAGCGCACCAATCCACTCTGAGGTAGAGGCTAAAAAGAATTTTCTGGGCAAAATACAGGCTCTGGATGCATTCTCAAAGGTTTCGTTCAACTCTACTCTCCAAAAACATCTATCTCTCTAGTTTTCATAGCTATTTTTCTCACGGCTGTCTAGAATTTTACCTTAATCGTTACAAAAGAAATTCTATGTATAATTGCTAATTATGTGTTTTCTGTTTTCCCCGCAATCTATAAGCCTGTATACCTGTGACTCTTATTGATAGTTGGGGGAGTTCTCTACTGTTTACGTAAGCTTTTTTTATTTTCTATTATCTTTTATCATTACTATTTTCTAGGAGCTGCAGTCATTTAGTACTCGCTTAGGTGAAACTCTGTCTAGAGTCTCCGTTGCTCCTGAAGTCCATACACTGATATGGGAGCGTGTTGCTCTTTATGCAAATCAAACATTGTTAGAAGGGTAAGTGAACCTCGAAAATTGTTGGAAGTGACTTGATTATTGCGTGCTTCTTCAGCGTCTTACTGAAAGATAGGGTGAAGCTTCAAACCCTACATTACATATGAAAGTATTTTTTAGCGCTATTTAGTGCGTGAAGACATTTTTCTATAGTTGAACCTGTTCCATGAGATAATGCGGCCCTCTTTGTCTGCATCTTATTTGCACTGGGTGGGGGGTGGGGACACGTACGTACATAATGCGTACGCTGTTCCCTTCTCAAATGGGTTTATTCTGCAAAAGAACCGAAAAAAAAACAAAGCAGTGCAGCAACAGGAACAGGTAAAGTCTATATATATATATATATATATATATATATATATATATATATATATATATATATATATATATATATATATATATATATATATATATATATATATATATATATATATATATATATATATATATATATATATATATATATATATATATATATATATATATATATATATATAAATATATATATATATATTGCAGTAAACAGCAGTAGCTATATGACAATAATTTATTGACATAGAATTGACTTAACTTGACTTAAGGCTCCTGCCGAGGGTTTGGTTCAGAGAACGATCAGACCAGGTGCCTCCAGGTTGACCTATCGCTTGCCAGGCTCGTATATTCTTCCACCGGGATGTGGGCTGGGGCGAGGAATTCATCGGCTTTTTCTTTCCACCTATTCGGGGGGGGGGGGTGTCCTCTGGGTCGCTTCCATCCGTATAGTGTGGGGTGTAAGTCAATTGCGACCCGTGCTGGGGCGTCGTGTGACATGCCGATAAGGTGGCTGTACCACCGAACAGTACGCTGGGTGAGCTGCGTCGAGAAAGGATTTTATGCCGTACGTGACAGGAGGGTCTGGATGCTAACGAAGTTAGTCCAGTGAAGTTCCTCGATCCTTTGGGGATGTTCGTCTGTGCGACATTGACGGCGCTGAGGATATATTTTGCAGCTGGCCATGTCTCCGCTCCATACAGCAGCACGGTGCTGACTGACGTATTGTAAATGTACATTTTGGTAAAGCGGCATATGTTTGGGTTTGGTCAGATGCTGCTCAGCCTCCCAAAAAATTCCGACACTTTGGCTATTCGAGATGTAAGCTCTTTTATGATCAAGCCATTCCTCGACAGAATAGATCCCAGGTAAGTGAAGTCTTCAACCACATCTGCATATATTTATTGATATAGAATAGGTGCAAATATATTGGTGATTGCTAACTCCGCCGTTTTCATATCAGTATTAAAAAAAGCTATTTGATCATAGTTTGGATCATATATCATATACGATGTTAGTATACAGTCTGCCCATTCAGCAAATTCTCCATAATGAAATGTGAGTTTAGAAAAGAAACTCCTGACTCTGTCCTAAATCAGTAATACGAAAAGTATGAAAAAAGTTTTCTTAAGAACCAAAAAGTGTGCGTATGTTTAGAGGGTGAATACTGTTTAGCACGAGGATTTTAAATAATGTACTGAGAGTGTACAATTTGGAGGTGAACGGACGTTTTGAGGGGTAAAATAATTTAAATTGAAACGACAAAAAGTTTTCCTACTTACCGAATAATTTGGACTGGAATCGGCCTTCGGCCTCATTTTTCATCTCAATATCGGATTTTCATAGAATCGTATATTGCATGTCTGTTTTTAATGTTTGTAATCTGCTCCCCCCCCCCCCTCAGTGTAGTATCTTCTCTAAAACGAATTCCGGTGGATGTAACTGTCTGTGGTCTAAGTATTAAGAAAGAAATTTGTTCTATATTGAAAAAAAAAAATATCCCGTAGAGTAAAAACCAAGACCAACTTGGTGCCACCTTTGTTAGCCAAAGCCTTCTTCTGATTGGCATTTCTTTGTTACCCTACCTGGGGATTCCCCCATGTGACACTCTTTTTTAAATCTTGTTTCTTCAAAATGAAAGAGTTTTATTCTTTTCAGCTACTCAAACGTCAAAAAATGTACGAATGAAGGACGTGCCCTCATGCAGTTAGACTTCAGACATTTCACAATGAAAATCGAAACGCTGACGAGCGTTCGACCCCTCCCTGGATCAACACTAGTCGAGACATACATTAAAGCTTTTTACATTCCTGAATCAACAATTGAAGAATGGACCAAAGAGCACACAGTAAGATTACTAATTTTAGGTACACAGAAGACTAGATTGATCCCTAGTAAAAAAAAAAATTAGTGACTCTCAAAGCCTTTCAATCCTTCGGTTGGCTTATAATTTAATAGGTTTGGGGCTTAGAAGACGAGGCTGCTGATATCTGTTCAAATGATGACGTGAATAGATTTCTGCCTAAGGTCTCAGCAATCAAAGGATTGGCTTGAAGCTGCATCACCAAAATGGACCAAGAAAATTAAGTCATTCCGTCTGCTCAGGTGCTATTGCAAAGTGGTCCCGCTGGTTTAGTGTATTAAGAAGTAGATTTATCCATTAAATTAAAAAAAAGCAATTTTAACGTATCATTCTGGGTATGAGGGGGACTGTTCCCTCCTCAATCCCTATCTTTTTACGCTAAAGTTTGATTTAGTCTGAAAATTAATTGATAGATCTACTTTTAAGCACCAAAAAGCTTTAGCCTAGTGAGCAAAGGATTAAAGATGGGGCAGCCTTTCTCATGGACATAATAATTTCCCTTTGGAAAATCTCCTCCCGCAGAAAATCCGGCCCCCCCCCCTCAGAAAAATTTCCATGTATTTCTCAATAAGAAATTATATATATAATTATAATAATAGCAGATTGCATAACTTACAGCTCTTTGAAGGGTGGCCATATCATCCCCAGGGGCGTAATTATTGGACATTCCAACTGCGCTGAACGAAATGGCTATCTGAAAATTTTCATCAGATGTCTTTGGGAAAAATAGGTGTGGGAGGAGGGCTAGTGGCCCTCCAGTATTTTTGGTCAACTAAAGTGGGCACTTTTAATTTCTGTTTGAACGAGCCCTCTCCTGATCTTCTAGGACCATTGGCTCCTAGAGGTTTCTCTGATATGCTAGACCTGATGGTGTGATTTTCATTAAAGTCGCTTGACTCTTTTGGGGGTGTTTCCTCCTTTTTTTAAACCAGGCAAACTTTCTCAAGCTCTTGGCTTCTGATGAGTAACCTTTAAGTCAGTGTATTTTAAATATTTGGAATCAGCATGAAAAGCCAATTATCTTGATGGATTAATTGCTATAAAAATGTCTTCTTTTTAAGTTTCGGTTGTTTTTGTCGCTCCTTACTTACAGTTTGTTACCACGAATTGTTTGATTATGTTTCAAGCCCACCAAAATTATTGACTGATTGCTTTTAAGTAAATTTTTTACAAAAAAAAAAAAAAAAAATGTCTCATTTGAGGAAAAACTAAATCATTTATTTTGTATTTGTGCCGATATTTTCCATTTTTACATTGTGTAAACATTTAATTACCAGCAGCATACCAAGCCATTATATCTTTGGGCATTATAAAGCTATTACAGAACTATTTGAACATAGTTCTGTACACATAGTTCAGTTGAACATAGTTCAACCAGCGTAGCAAAATTACCGTATTGCGTTGCGGGATCTTTACATTGTTTGTTTGTTGTTGTTTTTTTTGTGCCCTTGATATCATACTATGTTCTGAAAAGCTATTACAGAACTATTTGAACATGGTTCTATACTCAAAGTTAGTTCAACCAGCGTAACAAAATTACCGTATTGCGTTGCGGGATCGTTATATTGTTTGTTGTTGTTTTTTTTTGTGCCGCTGATATCATACTATGTTCTGAAAAGCTATTACAGAACTATTTGAACATGGTTCTGTACTCAAAGTAAGTTCAACCAGCGTAAAAAAATTACCGTACTGCGTTGCGGGATCGTTATATTGTTTGTTGTTGTTTTTTTTTGTGCCGCTGATATCATACTATGTTCTGAAAATCTATTACAGAACTATTTGAACATGGTTCTATACTCAAATTTAGTTCAACCAGCGTAAAAAAATTACCGTATTGCGTTGGGGGATAGTTATATTTTTTGTTGTGGTTTTTTTTGTTTTTTTTTTGTGCCGCTGATATCATACTATGTTATGAAAAGCTATTACAGAACTATTTGAACATGGTTCTATACTCAAAGTTAGTTCAACCAGCGTAACAAAATTACCGTATTGCGTTGCGGGATCGTTAGATTGTTTGTTGTTGTTTTTTTTTTGTGCCGCTGATATCATACTATGTTCTGAAAAGCTATTACAGAACTATTTGAACATGGTTCTATACTCAAAGTTAGTTCAACCAGCGTAACAAAATTACCGTATTGCGTTGCGGGATCGTTAAATTGTTTGTTGTTGTTTTTTTTTTTTTGTGCCGCTGATATCATACTATGTTCTGAAAAGCTATTACAGAACTATTTGAACATGGTTCTATACTCAAAGTTAGTTCAACCAGCGTAACAAAATTACCGTATTGCGTTGCGGGATCGTTACATTGTTTGTTGTGTTTTTTTTTTGTTTTTTTTTTGTGCCGCTGATATCATACTATGTTCTGAAAAGCTATTACAGAACTATTTGAACATGGTTCTATACTCAAAGTTAGTTCAACCAGCGTAACAAAATTACCGTATTGCGTTGCGGGATCGTTATATTGTTTGTTGTTGTTTTTTTTTGTGCCGCTGATATCATACTATGTTCTGAAAAGCTATTACAGAACTATTTGAACATGGTTCTGTACACAAAGTAAGTTCAACCAGCGTAAAAAAATTACCGTACTGCGTTGCGGGATCGTTATATTGTTTGTTGTTGTTTTTTTTTTGTGCCGCTGATATCATACTAAGTTCTGAAAAGCGGTGAATAGCTCTTGCTGTTCTTGCTTGAGCTGAAGTGGAGTTTTAGAACTTATAATAGAGGAGGACCTGAAGCTAGTTCACGAATCTTTTAGCTGTGTGAGCCTTGTTTCCGCTTTTAATTGGAAAACTCTGTTCAGGTTGAACAGCAAAGAAGGCAGTAGTTTCAAATTGAAGTCCAAAATCCGAAAGTGCTTAAGACATAAAAGGCTACCAGGCTCCGTCGCTAAAATGTTTTCCCAGAATAACAAATTAAAAAAGTTAGAAAATTTGAGTATTTTTTCGCATGTCAATACACATTGCCATCTACCTGTGCAAGACAATTGTTTCTGATTGCAGTTGAATTGTTGTTTTTTTTCATTTTTTGCATTTGGGACTGTGGCGGAGGAGTGATATCCGATGTGCTTCGTGGACTTTAGTATTCCTCTCAGTGCTAAACAAATTGGAGCCTACCCATTGCTACTTTCTGGAATATGATACTAAGAATTTGGCCCACACTAAGAAAGTCAATCTTAATATAAAAATTGTTTTAATTTTTTCAATAATCCTTAAATATCTGAAGAATGTGCATTAAATTGTTTATAGTGCATTTGCTAATTAACCAAGACGGTTTAAAAGTTTCGAGAGCCATAAAACTTAATTGTTGTGCTATGGCTCGGGAATAAAGATCGGATAATGCCTGTGTGGGAAAACAAGCTGTTTCAGTTTTGAAATTTACTGGAAGTATAAAGTGGGACTTGCATCGTTTTTCCTTTCAAGGGAACCAAGTTGCACCTAATTTGAAGGGAATTGTGAAACGGTTTTGCATCCATAATGTTGGAGGCATAAAATGTGCCCATTGTCTCCCCAAAAACTACTCCAACCAAAGTTTTTGGATTATTGTAGGCTTCTTTAACCTTGTTGGAATCGAAGTCATAAAAGCAGTTTCACCTTGCTTAATTTTTGGTAGAAAGGTCAGAATGTGTCGCCTTGTTTGAACCATAATCATTTATTGGTTTCTAATCAATATGGATGGTCGCAAATTACGCCCAAGGGCACTGAAGCCCCTCCTCCCTGTTCACAGCAGATTTGTTACAGAAAAGCAAGCAGCGTATTTGCCTTCCTAGATTCTCCTAGGCTATATTTTAAAAGAACGAAAAAATTGGCCTTTCTCCCCCTAGATTAAGAGAAATAAACCCCCCCCCCCCGTACAAACACATTTTTATGTATTGACGCATGTGTATTCTATTTCCTTTGAAAACGTCCAGCGATTTTCAATCGGTGTGATTTGAGACACAAAATGTGTGTTTTCAAATATGAACCTGTACGATTAGAGTATTAAAGTAGGCCAATGACCCCTTCAGCACTTCTTTCAATACCCCTCTTTTTAGAAGAGAGGTGAGCAGGCTTTTCTTTTAACTGGCCTGCTCGGAATTTATGTGCAAGTTCCTTATCTTAACTAGAGATAAGAATAGACTTCTAGAGATGTACTCCTCATTTCTGTTGTTTGCAAGACAATTTACTCTAATAATTAATCCATTAAAACTTTGGTTATTGTGCAACCAATATTCAGTAATGTCATAAAGTAACAGTTTCTTGATTTATTTTATATACTTCAGTTAAGATTTAACAGTGTTACTAAATATCAACAATGACCAAAATTTTATAACATAATTTAATTATTTATTTCAGGAATATAGTGAGAAACAACTTCAGTCTTTGATTCAAGTTGTAAGTCAGAGCAACAAAAGAAGAATCCTGAAGTTCCCTATGCTCGAAGAAAGGAAGCTGTAGCCTAAATTTCCTAAATTTCTTATTGTTTTTTAATGTGACGAATATTTCTTTAATTACATGACTCAATAATTCTAACCCTGATTCAAAGCTCTGCCGGTTTCACTGATCTTTTATTGTATTCAACTGGGATAGCTTATTTACTAAATAAATTAATTAATGGATATTATTCTATTTAGCATTAATATTCAACGCTGTAACTCGTCATTACATGCATATGCTTAAGCGTAACAATTTCTTCTACTACATGTTATACTACTAACATCTAATAGCATCAGGGGGCTGCCTAAGCCTAAGACAACTGCGCACGCTCCTTCTTTACCCGAATCTGTTGAAAGCTTCACCTTTTGCTTCCATCCCATGAAGTCATAATTTTCCTTAAGTCCTTTTTTGTGGCCTCTTACCGCTCTATTTGAAGACGATCTGCTTCTCTTTTGCCACAAGGTCAACTTAAATGTTATTGATAGTACTAGGATAAAACACTTAAGGGCTATTTCATTGAGAAAGTGTCGTTGAATTCATTCCTCACTTTTTTTTGTTTTATTAAGGATTGATGTTAACGACACTTAGCTTTAAAGTAATTGGTAAACTTATCTTTTTCATGGTTATCCTCTTAGGGGCAACCTAGTAATGTACCCTGGCAAATTTTGAAAATAACTATCAAGTGAGGAAGAATCTCTATTTGAAGCTTATTCAGGGATGATCACTATTAGTTTGATTAGTCGTAATGATAGGACATTTAGAAAAATAGCCAGAAACCATAACAAAAATAGTGTCTGATCAAAATAAAAACTGCAGCATTGGAGCCACCTAGACTAAAAATGGATTTAGGAGAATTACATTCCCCAATCTGGAGCAAAAATTAAAATCACTTTTTTACATGGAATGCAGTGATCTTTTTTTTATTTATTTTTTTCGTCACTAGTGGGGTGCTGAAAAGTGATAGAAGGGTGTTTAAGGGCTCATCTGAAAGTCAATTCCCATATCTAGTGCTTTTTGTAAGTAATACACGACAACATTACAATAAAGTAAAATTTTAATAAGCTGCATCTTCATGTACAAGATAATGCCACACGTAACTTTGGACGAGAAAATATAACACATTCATCAGCCGCATTTTTTGTGGTAGCCCAGAATTGTTTCTATATTGTGGTGTGTTCTTCATCACAGTGTGTCAGGCTTGCAAACTGGTTCTGTAACTTCAGGCAGAAGTCTTCTTTCACTGATTGAAATTTCAGTTTATCCATGTCTAACTTCCTTTTTGGGGGTTTCCTCTTCCTCGCATTCAAATTAAGGAGTATTTTTGCACCTACAAGCGTATGATCACTTCCAGATTTAGATCCCGTGCATGCTCCTCTGTAAGCTCGAGAATCAATGACTGAGGAGCACCAACGCTGACGGATTAATATATGGTCAATTTGGGCAGTTGTAAAGCCATCGTTTGAACGCCAAGTTATTATTTGAGAGGGTTTGTGCTGGTGTTGGTGGTGATAAGGTTACTCTTCTTACTATATTTACTCTTCTTACTATATTGACGGGGAGATATTTATAGGCCGTTTCATATATATATTGCTAGGATTCATTTCGCCCATAATTTTGCTAATCGTCTCATCAGACAGATTAAGATTAATATTAGGTTGGGATGGACTTGGAATTATTTATTTTCTTTTTTTTATGTTTTATAAAAACTACGTTTCCTCCGCTAGAAGTATAGTCACAGTTTCAAGAAACCGAGTGGGAGATGTACAAATCTTATGATGATTGGGGTTAATATTTTATTCTAAGAGTTGGGATTATACATATCTAAGATATTTTTCTCTATCAATTATATTCCTCTCTATTGTATCTTCCTTCACTAAGAGAGCTCAGCTACCTTTCTCTGCATGACTACCAGCAGCCATGGCGGCTCCTACACCTGTCTCGTCATTGGTTCATTCTTCCACATTAGTAACCGCTGGGATTTATCTGATAATTCGCCTATCTCCCTCATTCGAGGGAAGAGGGTGCTCCTTCCTTATTATTGCTGGAGCCGTGACCTCATTTTTCTCAGGGTTAGCTGCGTTTGGAGAAAATGATCAAAAACGAGTAATTGCATTATCCACGCTGAGCCAATTGGGGGTAATAATATTTTCTCTGGGCTTGGGGTTAAGGTTATTCTGTTACGTTCATCTTTTTGCCCACGCACTCTTTAAGGCTCTTCTTTTTATATGTTCGGGGGTGGTAATTCATTCACTAGGTGTACAGGATATGTGTCGGATAGGAGGGGTCTCTACAATACTTCCCTATACGAGTTATTCTTTATTGGGGGGCTGTCGTAGGGGGTTATTCTTTCTATTGGAGTTTCCTGGGGGACATCAAACCCATTCTAGGGGGGGGGGGGGTTCGAGAAAATCATACTTTTATTTCTCGTTGGGCTTGGGGTTACACTACCCTATTTTATTAAATCACGTAGTCTTAATTGAAGACACTATTTAAGAAGCATACTCTTAAAACCACTTATTACAGGACGGATAGACTTAATCCCCTTGTGCGATAGGGAGCTCCTTTTCTATGAGGGGGATCAGGGTTGGATAGAAGAAATAGGCCCGTCCATGGTTTATCAAAATAGATCATGGGGATCATCTTTATTTTCATTATTGTCATTCTCGATAGTTAAGGTGCTCATTTTAGGTTCTCTTTTATCTCTATTACTTATCTATTTCCATAGCTTAGTAAGCGCACAACAAAGAAGATGTCAGGGTGGATGATACCTGAAAATACTTAAAAGACTTATGTGTATCTACGCATTGAATATACATTGTATTAAATATACTACATAAATAGGCAATGAGTAGAATCTAACTACCCGGTCGGAGAGTTAACAGCTCTCTTCCTTCTTCCTGCATCATAGCAGGGGTTGTCCCTTGCTCTTCAGTACCGGCGCAAGCCAGGTTAGCTTCTACCCCCAAGACAAATCTACTCGGGATAGTACAAAAGGACCTCCCGGGGTTTTATATGAGCTTGGCAGACAAATGCATTAGATCTAGGATGTATCTATAAGGACTACCTTTGTTGATAGCATAGGCATAAATGATCTATTTTATTTTCTTTCAGGTAGTTATAGTTTTAGTTTCAGTTGCTTTTTTAACACTACTAGATCAAAAGGTTCTAGGGTGCATCCAATTACGCAGGGGTCCAAATAAGGTGGGCTTTTGGGGAGTACTCCAATCATTTTCCGATGGAATCAAATTCTTTTGTAAGGAGGTGTTACTCCCGTTAGTTTCCAATTTTGTACCCTATCTTGTAGCTCCCGTGTTCAGCTTATTTCTTTCCTTTTTTCTATGGACGTTAGTACCACAAGAGTGTAGTGTTCTACAAGAGTGGATTGTCCTATAAGATTTTTTATGGTAACTAACAATATGTCGACCTTTACTCTGTCAACGCTACTAATTTTGAGATTTTGGTAATTTCTTTTATTAAATCGATATTATTTCCTTAATTATAAAAATGACTTGATATTATTTGATTCAAGCAATAGAATAGTGAAATAAAATAATATAAATGTCAGTGGTTACTCTCAGCTATAACTGCTATTTTGTAAATATGTTATCTTTCCTGTGTTATTGTCCCTTTTACATTTTTTCTAAATAATAAAAGAACCGACCTGCACCAAATAATATTTGTTGGTATCTTTAGTTTAAAAACCCACTGACATTATTCTGCATATTAGATAGATAGATAGATAATTATAGTTTAAAGCCAAATATACGATCATGAACACACTAAAATAAAACAGTTCGTGGTAACGAACTGTAAGTAAGGAGCGACCCGGCTTAATAATAATCGAAACTCTAAAACACGGAATTTTGATACCAGTAGATGCATCAAAGAATCTGACTTTTATGTTGATTTCAAAAATATAAGTTTCGTCAAGTTTAGTCCTACCCATCTAAAGTTACGATCCTGAAAAAATTTGCCTAATTTTCGAAAAAAGGGGGAAACACCCCCTAAAAGTCATAAAACTTTAATGAAAATTACACCATCAGAGAACTCTACTGCAGAAGTTTCGAGCTCCTATCTGCAAAAATGTGGGATCTTGTATTTAATTAGCCCCCTAAAAGAGATAGAATCTTAATGAAAATCAAACCATCAGATTCAGCGTAAAATAAAAACCTACTGTAGATGTTTCAAGCTCCTATCTTAAAAAATGTGGAATTTTGTATTTCTTGCCAAAAGAAAGATCACGGATGCGTGTTTATTTGTTTTTTGTTTTTTTTTCTAGGGATGATAAGTTCTAGTTGCCTTTTTAAGTGACCCAAAAATTGGAGGGTAACTTGGCCCCCTCCCACGCTCATTTTTTTCCAGAAGTCATCCAATAAAATTTTGAGATAGCCGTTTTGTTCAACATAATCGAAAATCTAATAAATGTGCTTTGAGGATGGCTTAATCCCCCACAGTTCCCGATTAAGCATGGGCACTGTTCTGTTTTTTTTTTAAGATACAGAAAAAAATAAACAGGGTTTGAAAAAAAAAGAACAGATAAGAAAAAACAGGAGACCTGTTTCTGTTTCTGTTCTGTTTTTTGGGTAAAAAAAAAAAGACAACAGCTGTTAAAATAGCTGTTTTTTTCAACGCTTAGGCCTTAAAGAAAAAGAGAGTAAGTGATATTTTTGTTTATGAGATATTTTTGTTTTTTAGTGATATTTTTGGTTATAATACAGTTAATAATATAATCATTCATTTGATTCTTAGAACTTATCACTCAAAAATATGCGCTTTTCCAGCGTCTTTCACATTATGCGGGCAATTTGCTTCCTCGTGAAATAACCAGCGACCTCCGGAAATATAAATAACCTCCGGAAATATAAATAACCTCCGAAAATATAACATGCTTTTAATTCCAGAAAATGAATGGGTCGCCAATCTGAAAACCTTAACTTTTAGTAAATGGAAATGCATACAGGAGGTCAGGGTCGAACTGGATGTGGCATTGAACCGAATACCCTCAATTACTCAGACCCGATTTGGTGAAAAACTCTAAAATAATTTCTAAGAGTGCCATTTTACTTCATGTCCAAGGGATGAATTACTAGTTTGGTTGATTGATCCTTTCAAAAGTTAAGTTAAACTGCAAAAACTGTTTTAGGTTTAGGTCAAAATTGACACCTTGCGCATTGTTATGCGAAGCTGTAGGCATAATACCAAGAATTTTTCTGCTTGTTTCTCTAAATTCTTTTGTCATTCTAGAATTGTAAAAAGTTGAACTATCTATCTTTTCTTCAATGCTATTTAACCAGTGGGTTTCTTAGTCAAATTGTGAGGGGGGGGGGGTAAACCGGATTTTTTTTTTTAGTTGAACCGGACGGTGTTTGGTTCTATCTTACATGGGCAAGAATAGATGATTGTTTTATTTATTTCCACCAAGCTGCAAGCTCAGTTTGCAAGAATAACCCCAGAAATAATTGGGCCTTTCCCCCTAATGGGAAACATTCACACAAGCTCTCGTAAGTGCTTCAAAAGAGGCAGAACCAGGATACTCACTGACACTCCAGAAAAGGAAGAAATTGAGCGAGAAAAGCATGGAAAGGGAGAGAGAAAACAACCTAAGGAGACGCCCATTCATTTGATGAGTCATTACATCATGGTGAAGAACACAATACTGATGATCTGCCGTTCAGACCATATCCTTTGTCAGTAGGAGATTACGTCCTTCTCCAGTTCCAGCTTAAGAAGTCACCCCGCTGCTATGTTGGCTTAGTGCAGGAGATTACAGACGGTGAAGCTACGATCAGTTTCATGTGCAAGAAGAGCAAAAAGTTTGTCTTCCTCGAGGCAGAAGATGTTGCAATTGTGGATTTTTCTGATATTCTCCAAAGTCCGCCAAAACCTTTTTCCCGTGGAGAAATCAGTAGAGTGGCTCCAAACTTTCGCTAGGAATTTGATTTCCCACAACAGAATATGTCTTATTCAAGCAAGCTTATAATTTTGTATAACTGTATTCAAAGTAAAAAAAAAAAATGTTTTATGGACGAATTTGCTGTTTGTACAGGACCACCGGTAGATTTTTGGCATCTTTATTTTAGCTTGTCCGGTTCAAGCGTGTCCAAAACTATAAATGTATATTTTTGGAAAATTTTAAGAACAAAAGATCTAAAAAAAACTATCAAGTATTCCTTATTCTGAGAGGTATCTAGAGAACATCGAATTTCGGGTTTCCATTCATAAACAAATGAGATATTTGTGATCGGCTAAGTTTGTCCAGTTCAACCCCGACCACCTCAACTAGTTGGTTGATACATTTTGACACTAAATAATTTTTGTCATCAATTTGCGCAGTCAACTCAAAATCACTAGCATTTAGCAAAAGCCTTAGTTGTTTTGGGGGAGGGGGCTGTCTTCCACCTGCAAACCATTATTCCCCCTCCCCCCCCATGCTGATATTTGGAAGCCATCTTAAACAAAAGCATGAAAGAGGAAAAATACAAGGAAAAAATATACTTCTTAATAATAATCCAAAATTTTTGTCGCTTCACAGCTTAAAATAGTTCTAACATTAATTATTTCCTAGCAACTGTGTTTAAGAGACAAATTAAAAGAAAAATACACATTTTAATGTTGGTTCACATATTTTAATGGTGCTTTGCACCAGATATTACTGTTATGAGCCATTTGCCACATTCTTTCTTAACCAAATAAATAAAACGAAATTTCTGAAAATTCTAAATTTCGACTAAACTTAGACCTTTGGCTACACAATACTATTTTAAGTGTTCCCTTCTCCAAAATAGGTTTCGAAAGCGATGTAAACACATAAAGAATTGCATTTTCTGATCAACATTTCTAAAAAAAAAATTAGGCTAAAAATACTTCTTCAAAACCATTTACTTGCTCTTTTATAGAAATTTACACAGCTTCAAAATTTGTTTTAAGAATAAGAGTGGATATGCTCTTAATAACACGTTTTTGTGGTCCAATCCCATTTTCGACAGAGTTGCTGACATTGAAGAAGTGTCTTACGGTTTTGAAACCAGTTGTGTCCAAAAATGACTGGAACAAGCTTTCTTCATTGAACTCCTCTATATTCTCAAGGACTTTGGCTTCACTAGGGCAACTTGGAATGGGTAGTCTTTCGGCTTTTTCAACATTACTTAATGCATCCTGCAGTAATGGCATCAAAGATTGGCGCGCTAGAGAGCAATCCACAAGTGATAGATATGACATAGGTTTTATTTGCAACTAATAATTACATCATGCTTAACTAGCACTTACCACATTTTTTAAATAACATTATCAACCAGACGTAGAGATGGTAAGAACGTATGACGTTTTATTAAGCCACCATTATGGGTTGAGCAGCGTCAAACAATCTTTCATCATGAACCAAACTCATTCACTCTTCCTATTCTTTTCTTGCCTTTCAAAATTATTTAACTCTCCCGAAAAAAAAAAATAAAAATCATAACAAACAACAATCAAAAATATTTAATTTCCACCCAACAAAAACTTTTTTAATCTAATTTTAAACTGAAGCTGGTTTTCTGACTCCCTAATGCTCTCCGGGAAACCATTCCCCAAATTAACTGCATAATTTCTAATTACAAAACTAGATCGACTCGTGCTCCTTACTTCTGAGACTAAGCTTCCACGACCTCTATCTAGTCTTATGATGATGATAATCAGAATTGAACTTAAAAAACTCTCTAAAATATTCAGGAGATAATCTATTAAGGACTTGGTTAGTAAACACTCCTGCCTGATGGTCTCTGATCTGATGAACATTTAAAGTTCTGAAACTCATAAACATTCATGCGTGTGCTCATGCTGAACAAACTCACCCAGTACTTGATGCGCCTTATTCCGAAGAATCTACAGTCTTTTAATATTTGAACAAAAATTAGATGCATAAATACAGCAACCACAAACCATAAAAGGATAAAAAACAGTATGCAATACATTTCTTAAAACAGTTAAAGGTAACACGTGTTTCAAACGCCGCATCACTCCAAGACCTCGTGCAAGTTTAGAAGAAATCATATTTATGTGTTTCTTATCAACATAGCATCCCAAATATTTATTTTCAAACACCTGTGAAAGCGAAAAATTTTCAAATACTATAGAAGCACTATTTACAATTTTTCCTACCCAACTAAAAATCATATAATTTTCCTTAAAAGTATTAACAACAATATAACTCAAGGAGGTAAACACCAGAAGGTTTTCCAGTGTTCGGTTTGCTTTATCCACTAGTTCTTCCAGTGACCGTGCAGAAATTGTCAAAGCAGTATCATCTGTAAATGCTGTAACAATTGCTTTAGGCATATAGAACCTCAGAGTATCGACGCATACGAGAAAGAGTAACCTTTCAAATGTAGAAGGATCTAAATATGCTGCCTTTAGGAAAAAAGTGAGCTCAAAATTTTGGTTTGTCATGAAATACTTTTTCAACTCCACAGCTATGAGTTCTTTGAGGGATGCAACAATGGGGTTACCACTGGCTGACATATTACAAAAGAACTCAAGCCCTTTTAGGACCATGTATGCTTGACTGCTAGTTGGATATGAAGAAGCGCTTATGAGAACTATGGCATCGCGAAAGGGAGCAAGTACGGCAATTGCAGCTTCTAACACAATCTAGTCATTAGTAGAAAGCCAGAGACTCCGAATGGAATCGTTGCCACTGTTGAATGGAAAAGAAATTCCAAAGCTTCCCTACGTTTTTTTGCAGACACAATCATTTCAAAAGTGCAGTTCGATCGCAATTTAATGTCAAGAGGTATATGAGGACTAAGGCCACTATCTTTGCAGTATTTTTCAAACATATCATGCTGGACAGTGGAAACCTTTAGGATTCTCAGTAGTTTCTGCAGCTTTATCAATGGTTGAGCAAGCGTAACATGTCTTCGGATAGTCTGTGGTGCACCCTCGTTTTCAGACTGACTCCCAGCTCCCCACTCTTCTTCTCAACTACTTTCATCATCCTCTTCCGTCGACACTGCATCAGTGTCGTCGGATTCTCTAGCAAACTTATCTCCACTTCCAGAATTTTCAGACTCAGAATCCGAAAAGTCATCTGAATCATGTTCATCAGTTGGCTTGACATCTTCCACTTCTTCAGTGGATTCCAAGCAATCTTGTTCAGGAATATCATCGGCTAAGTTTAAATTGGACCAAAATCCAAGAGCGCGAGCAGCAGATAAATGAAGATAATGTGCAAAACATGAAGTTCGGGGGATTGCTCCTAGCCTGCAGGCTTTGACAACATTTCTCCCAGAATCAGTAACAAAACAGAAAATCTTGTTTGTCAGTGAAAACGTTCTGATTGCACCTTGGACAGCCGAAAGAATGTTGGTAGCTGTATGAGAGTGCTTAAGCCTCTTGAAATGCAAAATACAATGGTGCAACTTCCACTCATTTTTCATCTTCCTGGGGTAATGGACAGTGATACTTATATAGCAAGCTCCTTTTGCAGACCAGCAGTCGAACGTCAAGCAAGTTTGAGTGGCACACCTTAAAGCAGACCTCAGCTTAACTTTTTTTTTCTTGCAACAACATTCATGTGACGATGGATGGTGCTTGCAAGCCTCCAGTTATTTTTGAAATAAGCTGTTTCATACCTGGTTTATCAAACACAGATAGTGGCAATTTGTCCTTAAATACTGTTTCAGAGCAACTTGCAGAGCTTCTTCAGAGCAACTTGTTTTGATCGGACTAAAACAATGAATGATCGTATGTCTTCTTATCTTGTTCCAGATATCATTGGTCCATTGGCCTTTGCGTCATTTTCTTCACTATTTGAAGCTTAATTTGGGGAAACAGGCTGACTTGAGGTTTTTGCTTGAGTTAAGTTGGATTTGTTCTTTGCTGCAGGAGTGGCAGATGCTTTATCTTTGTGCACATCAATCGTGTGCTTCCTTTTAATATGACATCTAAATGTCGTGGCAGACCCTCCTATAACCTTTAGTGACTTTTTACAGAAGTTGCACCTAATACTGTCTTTAATTTCTTTTTTTCCATAGGGTGCCCAGAGAGGCAACTTCGAAATTTTACGGGGAACATCGAACTCGTCATCAGAAGTTGATGACATGGTTTCCTAAAACAAAGGTGGTTTTTAGGATTTTTCAAAAAATTAGGATCACCTTTTCAGTAGCCTACCATTTTGAAAATTGGACTAGCGTCCCAAAATCCGACCTCTTTAAACTCAGTGGCATAGCTAGGGGAAAGGAGTTAATCGTTCCCTGAGTAGCTTCGTTGGCACATTGTGTAAAAAAAATTATCTGCAATTAAAAGTAAAATTGAATTTTCCAACTACTAGTTCCTTAAAAATTTAAACCCTTGCAGCACAATATGAGTTATTAAGGGTATCTTTTCATAACAGGAAATTAAGATGTAAGTATAAGAAATGATGTAATATTTAAGGATATATTTCTAAAATTTCTGGTACTGTCTGGCAGTGACGGATAGTATATTTATAATCTATAAAGCCATAATCTTTGCAACTAGCCTCCGACTGAAGCACATGGTGATTGAGCCCCACTTTGCGCGAAGAGCCCTCACTCTTTACACAAGAGTCTTAAAGTTCTTTAGAAATACCTCTCATTTAAATTGAATGACCGTTGTGTTTGATCTGTCTCTTTTAAAGTATTGCGACAAAAAGTCAAACTGTACCGTAAAGAGTGAGGATTATGAAAGGGCAGCACCCCTCATATTTGGAATAATTTATATTCGTTTCAAGTTTAAATGGTGCTCCTTACTTTCACTTGAAAAAACTTGTCTTTTTTTAAATTCAGTTTGTGGCCGTGTTTCAGATCATGCAAAAAAAAACACCACCTCCCCCCCTTGTTTGAAAATTTCCCAAAGAACTCCCCCGAAAATTCCAACCCCCCCCCCCAAAAAAAAAATCTGTTCCATCCCCAAGAACAATAATACTTCTAAAAATGGGAAAATTGCGTAACTATAGCCATTTCTGCAGGGGCTATGAGGATGCATACTATCCTGAAAGACATAGTTATTGGACCTTTTAACCGTGTTCAGTACAATGGCAATCTCAAAATTATGATCAAATATCTCTAAGAAGAAAGGGCTTGGGAGAGGCGCTAGTTCCCCTCCAATCTGTCTTTCACTTAAAAAGGATACTAGAATTTTCGATTCTGTTCGAACGAGCCCATCTCCCGGTCTTCAAGGCACATTCATTCAATACGATCATCCCTGGAAAAAAAAATCTGTTATCTTTCTTCTTGCAAAAAAAATGAAAAAAATTTGACATTATTGTAGAGAGGAGCTTACAACCTCTGTAGTACGGTTTTCTGATATGCTAAATTTAATGGTGGGATTTTTTTAAGATCGCTTGACTCTTTTGGGTATTTCCGCCTTTTTCAAAAATCATGTAATTTTTCTAGGCTCATAAATTTTGATAGGTAGCATTAAACTTACTGAATTTTATATATTTGGAATGAGCATAAATATCAATATTCCTCTTTTCTAGTTCTAGCTACTATTATCCCAAATTGCTCCTTATTTTAGAGTTCGCTACCACGAACTGTTTGATAAAAACTAGAAAAAATATTACGGATATTTCTTTACTTCATAGATGATAAGCAATGTTAAGTGAAAAATACAAACAGAAATTAATTTGAAATAACGTTAAAAGGAACTGCTTGAAAGAAAAGTAAACGGTAAGGCAAAGTTTTAAACGAATGAGAACGAAACAATTACAACTCAAAACGAGAAAAAACTGTTATGAATGAATAAATTACATCTAGGACGAAGATAAATTATTAAATGCTGAAGTGAAACGAAAAGTAATTACTATTAAACCTAAAGGTACTTTATTAGCAACCGGGTAAAACGCGAGAAGTGAAGGTTAGTTAATGCTAATAAGATAAAACGAAGTAGGATAAACATATAACAGTTTAGAAACAAATTTGGGCTATATATCTGCACATTAGGGGAGTGGGGGAAAAGCATAGCGGTACTTGTTACGAATCCAGAAAATACGCGAAAAGTGAAGTTTTGTTAAAACTAATGAAATAAAACAAAATAAGATGAAAATGTAATAGTTTAGAAACAAATTTGGGCTACATATTTACAGAATAGGGGGGGGGGGTGGGGGTAAAGCAGAGCATATATTAAATATGTAACCTAACCTAGGCACCTTTTTAGTTTTAGTTCCCCTAAACCCCAAAAAACTACAGTTTAAATATAGTTCCTAGAGTGAAAAACCCGTTTTTTCCTTTGTTTATACAGCGTCTCATATGAAACACCGGGTAATGCCTATATGATGTTCAAAACAATTCTCGCGTATTTTCTGGATTCTTAACAAGTACCGAAATATCATATATTTAATACGTAACCTAACCTAGGTACCTGTTTTTGCCCCTTTAACCCCAGAAAACTAAAGTTCAAATCTTTGTCACGGAGTGAGCAATAACTCACTATTCAGTGGAAACCTGTTTTTCAATGGTATCTTTGACATTCTATATGTTGTTCTTCTCGCTTGTTGCCCGGCTACTAATAAAGTACCTACCTAAAACACACCTCATTAAAATTTACACTCGGGACAAGCCTGATCCGGAAAAAATTCTAACAGGGTTAAGGTGGCTAATTTTTCAAAACACCCTGACAATAGATTGACAATTCTAGATTACCTGCAAACTTGAATCACCTTCAACGTGGGGCCAGCTAATGTTTTTCTGCATCATTGTTTTCTTAACGTTTCCTTCTCAGTAGCTCCACATGTTAGCTAATACCAATGCTTTTTTCAATTAAAGTGCCGCTCAAAAAGTTTTTTTCAAAAAGGTACGGGTCGAAAAATCCAGGGGGAGGCGGCCCCCCTTCATTGATGATTGATGGCTTACACCATCATTGGTTTACACCTTCATTGATGATTTACATCATTGATTACGGATATAGTCATTGTTATAATCGAAAATTGGCTCATTTTGACAGTTTCCAATATATATTTTTTTTAAATTAGCCTACTTCTAACTAACGACTGTTCCTAATGCAGAAGGGCGGCAACTTCCCCTCCCCTGTGCCCCATAGAAAATTATGCACCTGGTGGGGGTCTAATCAGATAAACAGGAAGATATTCAAGAATCTGTCAAGGAAACATTTCCAGAACTTGATGCAAAAATAAATTAGTTAATATAGTGTTTGCATCCGCGAGGACACAAACTTACTGTCAGGGTGGCCACCAAAACCAAATTAAAATCACCAGTTTTTTACCGAGACAATCACCGGAAACCACCATATTTTCACCAGGAAAATCACCAGAAATCACCAGTATTTCACAAAAATCACCAGAAATCGGTGGCACCATGAGCTAAGACATTATGTTTTTCAAAGACCGTCAACTGCTCAAGAAGGAAGAGAGTTAATACCTAAAACTGGAATTCCAGGCAAAGACTGAAATTGTTACCTAAAATCCTGTTACTGGGCATGAAGAGCCTTTTTAATTTATTGAACTACTATTATAATTTTCTTTGTCTTTACTTTGCAAAATCTTCTCTTTTTCTTTTTCTAGCGTTCCAATGAAAGGAATAACCCCAATATTCCTCTTTTGCCCTCATATCGAATTTCATTTGCTTATGAGCGTTTTTAATCCCCCTGCCATAGTCGGTATCCTTAGTGGTAAACTTGAAAAAAAGCTCTGAAGAAAAAATCAAATGGTGTCTTATTTTTATATATTTAATTTACTTCCGGAAAATTGTCGTGGGTCAAGTCTAAGCTGAAATATCAGACAAGTGGTGATAAATCTTATTTCCCTGGTTCCTTAGACGAGAGCCCCTTCAGACTGAGCCACCTGGTTTGTTCAGACTGTAAGTCCCTTGAAAGCGACCTAGCCTTGGCTGCTGAATCTATGTTCATGTGGGACTACGCTTTCTTTACCTGATAATTTTTTTTTTGTTTCTGAGTATCAATCTGTTTTTATCACACATGGGACACGCATGTATGTGTTGGGCACACACATGGGACACAAATTTTAATAAATTAAAAATTTGTAACTATGCGGAAGCCGATTGAAAAGCTAAAAGGATACACAGAAGCCCAAAATAACGCCAATAAGAGGCAACGCTGTAGCGTTGCCTATAGTAAAGGCCATACGGCTCCAAAGTTTTATTATTTATTTATTATTATTTTTTTCCCCAAAGGCACTTCATATGAAAGGGTTCGTCTTAGAAATTTCAAAAGGGGCTGATTCGAATGGAAATCAAGAGTTATAGTGCCCTTTTTAATAGTCGAAAATGATTGGAGGGCAACTACCCCCCCCCACGCCCATCATTCCCCCCAACACATCCAATCAAAATTTTTATATAGCCATTTTGTTCAGCGTAATTGATTTCCAGACAGAAAATAATTTTTGAGGAGCACACTCCCCCACAACCCTCAGGGCAAGGGTTTTAAATTATGCCCTGGGGGCACATACAGTTTTTATAGAAGACGTTGTCGTAGAAACTGCAAAAAAGGTTCATTCAATTAGAACTTGAAAGGGCTAGTGCCCTTTTTAATACTCAAAAGTGAGTGGAGGGCAACAAAACCCCGCCCCCCCCCCCACGCTGATCATTTGCCCAAACACATCCAATCAAAATTTTGAGATAGCCATTTTGTTCAGCGTAGTTGATTTACAGATAGAAAATATGTTTTGAGGAGGACACTCCCCCAATACCCTCATGGCAAGGGTTTTGAGTTATGCCCTGGGGACATAAGGTTTTTATAGAAGGCGTTGTCACAAAAACTTCAAAAAAGGCTCATTCGATTTGAAATTCAAAGAGATAGTGCCCTTTTTAATAGTCGGAAGTGATTGGAGGGCAACTAGCCCCCCCCCGCCCATCATTCCCCCAAATGCATCAAATCAAAATTTTGAGATAGCCATTTTGTTCAGCGTATTGATTTCCAGATAGAAAATAGGTTTTTGAGGAAGACACTCCCCCACAACCCTCAGGGCAAGGGTTTTAAGTTATGCCCTTGGAGCAAATAAGGTTTTTGTAGAAGGTGTTGTCCTACAAACTTCAAAAAAGGCTCTTTCGATTAGAAATTCAAAGGACTAGTGCCCTTTTTAATAGTCGAAAGTGATTGGCAGGCAACTAGCGCCCCCCCCCACACTCATCATTCCCCCAAACACATCCAATCAAAATTTTGAGACAGCCATTTTGTTCAGCGTAGTTGATTTCCAGATAAAAAATATGTTTTGAGGAGAACACTCCCCCGCAACCTCAATGCAAGGGTTTTAAGTTATGCCCTGGGGGCATATAAGGTTTTTACAGAAAGAGTTGTCGTAGAAACTTCAAAAAAGGCTCAATTCGATTGAAAATTCAAAGGGCTGGTGCCCTTTTTAATAGTCGAAAGTGATTTGAGGGCAAATAGCCCCCCCCCACGCCCAACTTTTCCACAAACACATCCAATCAAAATTTTGAGATAGTCATTTCATTAAACGTAGTTTTATGTTCTGGAAATTAGGTCCTTGAGGATGACAACTCCCCCACAGTCCTCAGGGCAAGGGTTTGTAAGTTATGCCCTGGGGGTATATAAGGTTTTGCATAGACAACACTGTCGTAGAAACTTCAGAAAGGGCTCATTCGATTGGAAACCATAATGGCTAGTTCCCTTTTTAATAGTCGAAAGTGATTATAAGGCAACTGACACCCCTTCCACGCTCACCATTTCCCCAAACACAACCAATCAAAATTTTGTTATAGCCATTTTGTTCAACGTAGTTGAAAGTTCTGGAAATTATATTTTTGAGCAGGATACTCCCCCCACAGTCTTCAGGGGTAAGGGTTATAAGTTATGGCCTGGGGGCATATATGGTTCTTATGGAAGGAATGTTCATATAAACTTCAGAGAGGGCTCATTTGATTGGAAATTGAAAGTTCTAGTTCACTTTCTAAGCGTCAAAAGATATTGGAGGGTAGCCAGATGCCGCCCCCCCCCCCAACCCTTTTTTCCCAAATACATCCAATAAAAATTTTAAGATAGCTATTTTGTTAAAAACAATTCAAAGATCATATAATAAAATTCCGGTGTTGACACAGCCCACCAGGGTCCGGGGGCAGGCGTTGTAAGTTATGCCCTGGGGGCATATATGGGTCTTATGGAAGGGATGTTCGAATCAAATTCAAAGAAGGATTATTTGATTGGAAACCGAAAGTTCTAGTTTACTTTTTAAGAGTCAAAAGGGATTTGAGGTCACCTAGCCCCCTCCCTCCACGCCCTTTATTCCCCAAACCCATCCGATAAGAACTTTGAGATAGTTTTTTTTAAATAGTTCAAAGACCATATAACAAAAACTCAAGGGTCAACACAGCCCCCCAGGGCTCAAGGGCAGGTGTTGTAAGTTATGCCCTTGGGTAATATATGGTTCTTATTGAAGGGATGCTCGTAAAAAAATTCATTGGAAATTGGAAGTTCTAGTTGTTTTTTTCGAGGCAAAACAGATTGGAGGGCATCTAGCTCCCCCAAGCCCATTTTTTCCCAAATGTATCCAATAGACTGATGGTGGTGATCTTCATTAAGATTACTTGACATTTTGGGGATATCTTCCCTCTTAAACATTTTGAGATAGGCAAGAAGTTAACAATTTCTCAAAAATCAGATAACAAAATCTCAGGTGTCATCAGAACCCCCCAGGTATTGGGGGCAGGCGTTGTAAGTTATGCCCTGGGGCATATATTGTTCGTTTGAAAGGGGTGCTCGTATAAACTTCAGAGACGGCTCATTTGATTGAATATTGAAAGTTCGTGCTCACTTTTTAATAGTCAAAAGAGATCTGAGGGCAGCTACCCCCAACCCATCTGATAAAAATTTTGAGATAGACATCTTGTTAAAAATGGTTCAAAAGTTGGATAAGAAAAAATCCGGTGTCAATAGAACTCCCCAGGGAACAAGGGAAGGCGTTCTAAGTTATACCCTAAGGGCATGTGTGGTTCTTATGAAAGGGATGCTCGTATAAACTTCATAGAGGGACTCTTTTTAAGAGTCAAGAGAGTTAAACCAGCCCCCCCACGCAGTTTTTCCCCAAACCTGTCCCCTACAAATTTTAAGATAGCCAGTATTTTAGAAATTGTTCAAAAATTAGATAACAAAACACTCCCCCCGAGCCCAGGGGATAGGCATCGTAAGTGTTGTCCTTGGGGCGTTTATGGTTCTCATGAAAGGGATGCTCGTAGAAACTTCAGAAGAGGCTCATTTGATTTGAAATTGAAAGTTCTAGTTCAATTTTAAAGAGTCAAAAGATATCCGAGGGTAACTAGCCCCTCCCCCCCCCCACACACACCCGTTTTTCCCCCAAGCCTATCTGATAAAATGTTTTATAATAGCCATTTCATTAAAAATAGTTCAAAGGTCAGATAAGAAAATTTTTGTGTCGACGGAACCAACCAGGGCCTGGAGGCAGGCGTTATGAGTAATGCTCTAGAGGCATATATACTTTTTATGGAAGGGATGCTCGTATAAACTTTGGAGAGGGCTCATTTCATTTGGAATTGAAAATTCTTGTTCACTGTTTAAGAGTCAAAAGAGATCGGAGGGCGACTAGCCCCCCCCCCCTTCTCCATGCCCTAAATGCATCAAATAAAATTTTTGAGATAGACATTTTGTTACAAATAGTTCAAAGTTCTGATAACAAAAAGTTCTGATAACGTATTATTTTTGGATCTTCGTAAAGCTTTTGATTCTTTGACTCATCAGATTGTTCTTCGGAAACTATCGCATATTGGTATAAGATCAAATGCTTTCTCTTGGTTTGAATCATATCTTTCTGGTAGACTTATTTCAATTGATCCGCTTTTCCGGAGCCCTCCTGAAGTTGAATATTGGCGTCCTCCAGGGATCTGTTCTTGGCCCCGTTTTATTTATGATTTACGTCAATGATCTGATTTCAGCAGTCAAGATTACCAGTCCTCTAGTATGCTGCAATTCAGGTAAAATCCCAAGCTATTATGTAGCTCTTAACTAAACTTAATCGAGTGTTAATATAAATAACAGTCCATAGCGTTAATTCTATGAACAAATGAAATAGTAGATATATTATAATTATATTAAATCGTTATACTTTTAATGTATGGTTTTTATTTTAATTTTTGATACAAACAATTTATTGAGATTTATTAACTAACAATTTTTTTAAAAAAGAAAATAGCGTACATTTAATTAAAAATATATATATATATAAATCTAGCGAGGGAAGTTAGACAGATACTTGAATAGTTTCAATATTTTTTTTTACCGCTAAAAAAAATTTATGATTTGCGTATGGACACTCTAAGTCTAACATCATAGTTTAAATAACAAAAAAAGCGCCATTACTAAAAAATAAATAAGACCTTTCCGTCATATTTCTTTGTATGTATTAAATATCTAGAAACCAGAAAAATAAATATTCGTTAACCATCTAAAACTATCTTTGGAAACACACTGTATAATAACACGACACAAGTCCTTTGGTTAAACCAATTTCTAAGCAATAAAAAAAATGGCACCAAACCTCAATTTATATACCACACAGTTGCAATTGCGACGTCCCTGAGAGTAAATTTTAACAGGCACCACTTTCAACAATATTAAGAGACACGGTAGAGAAATACACACATACTTGAGAATGAGTAACGCGTACAACACATGTGTATCTATATAAAATCCCAGATATCAACAATTTTCGGTAAAGAAATCACTGTATGGTCACCTACTGTTCTATAGTAATATGGTGTGCTGTGCTCAACCATTTAAAGAAAACCATCAAGTTCTAGACTCTAGGAATTCAAGTCAATCAAAATGTCTCAAGTTTCACTATTTTCATCATCTGTGTTTACATTTTTAAATTGAAATTTAATTTTTGCTTATTCATTAATCTTTTTTTTTTCATTTTAAGCAAATATGCAACATCAGACATAATATTGAAGAACGCTAAAGCAATTGTTTAGCTGGTATAATCCAATATATTTGTGAAAATAAAACCATTAAAATTTTAAAATTTTGCCAGCAGAAGGTGTATTTATTGGTACAAAAATGACGACTGTAATCCATTGGAAACTAAAATTTTTCGTTTAAGTTAAGCACTGAATTTCACATGTGAATAGTAGGTTCAAAGACTTTGATTTCTGGTCAGACATCTGTCGATACTTGGAATTCGGGCTAGAATCTAATCTTCAATACTATGCGATTTATTTTTTATTTTTTAAATAAATTAAGATGCTGTTTTTTGTTAAAAAAAAAATTTCTACTACTTATTTTGCACACAAATCCCTAATACTTAGAACTATAAATGCATTAAAAGGAAAAAAAAAAATACCTATGCAGCTAAAAAAACAGAAACCAACAAACACAGCTGTATTAATCATCTCTGCTGTATCTTCATCAGAGAATGTTTCACCTAAATTAACGGAAACATATCGAAGAGCTTCGACAGTAATACGCCCGTTGCAGTCTTTGTCAAAAACGTCGAAGGCCTCTGTGATGTCATTTTCAGTATCTCGGTATTTGACAATTATAGACCTCTTACTATCAAATTCAGAAAAATATTTTCGTAATTGTAAAAAATATCATGTCTTTAAGACTAGTAGAGAGTGGTTAAATTATATTGGTAAATCTATTTATTTTAAACAACCAACTCAATAAATTTTGTTTCTGTTTTTTGAAAAGTAACGTTTTCCACTCAACAAGATACATGTTTTTTTAAATAAGTATTAAAGTAATCTATCTTGGCTCGTAGAATATTAAAGGCTTGTAGTTTTTCAAAATACCTTAAAACTCTTAGAAAAAATTAAAAGAAGCTGGCATGTCCACCCATCATTTTCCTTTCATCAATTCTCATTTCAGGAAATTTCCTGCCATGTTTGTTGTCTTTTCTTTATGTTTTTACATTCTTTGTGACAAGTGCCAAAAAATATCGATAATTTTCCCCCCTGGCTATAAGATTATGGTTCTGCGGATGATTTATCGTCGACATGATTCTAACTTTTAAATATTTCGCCTAGGAATTCCCATGAAACCCATCAGGCTCCAAGGGGATAAGTTGAAAAAATCCAACAGAAAGACATGACGGGAAAACGACGAATCCTGAAAGGAATTCCTTTGAGGAATGATGGGAATCCCATCCGTGTGAACTAACTATTCATTCATGACTTTTCCTCATCGACAATTTATTATAGTAATAGATATGGAAACTGCGCCGTTAATATTTTGAAACAATGTCTTTCATTAAAATTTTTACTTGAATACTTTTGCATAATTTATATGCTTTTAATAGCAGAAACAAACAAGTTTAACATCTTACCCACACCCCCCCCCAGCATTACCTTGCTTAAGCACATGGGTTGTATTGTTTTTTAATTTACAATCAAATACTCTGCAATGAATTTTCACTTAGTTTCTGTCAGTGTGTTATTGTTTATAGTTTAACTTTTATGATGTCAAAATTGGATGATGTTAAGCATAATTTGTCAAATACATACTTATTCGTTTTTGGTTCTGCCCCTTTATTTTTCAACGTTCAGCTGACAAACCGATCAGAGGAAACATCCTAGTGCAACCTAATTAAAAACCTATCTACCTCGACTATTCTTTATTGAGTGTATATATTCCCCTAAAAACTTTGAATGACAGGGTGGTCGTAGAAACTTCAAAAGTGTCTCATTCATTCGTAAATTGAGAGTTCTGGCTCCCTTACTAGAGATCAAAAGTGATAAAAGTGAAAAACGCCATCATCCAAGTTTCTTTCTATCCAACACCCAATCACCGGCACGTAGCGGTGAGATATCTTCTGTTGACAACAGAGCTCGATAGATACGACAAATGGAGTATGAGAGCACTATATATCTGACTAAATCTACGGCGGTAAATTTATTTAAAGTTTTAACAGTTCGACGCAGTAAAAAATCGGATTTTAGGGTTGACCTAGTTTATCTTGTTTCTTAGTTTGCGTCGAGGTTATTTAAATTTTCAATTATCATTACTTTTACAAACATGTGCTAAAACTATTAGTGAACTGAGAGTTCTTGGAGGCCTTTAACTGTTTAAAATAACTTTTAGTACAATGTGATTTTTACTCATAAAACTTTACTTACTTTGACTAAGCAGACGCCAATTATTCCAAAAAAAAAACTGTCTTAGGGCACAGTCCCTCCAAAAATTGGGTTAAAAAAGGGCCAAATGTTTTTTTATTCCGAACATCTTGAAACATCAAACAGTAAGGCCTGGGACAAAAAGATCCTAATGTATCATAAAAAGTTTAACATAGGTTGTAGGTACAAATAATGTTGTCCCAGAAAAGTGCGGAAGAACTTTTTTAGTTGAATTGATTCTTTCAAAGACAGTCCGTCTATTTTGAGAATCACACTTGGTTATAGAATTGGGATGGGCTAGAAGGCCCTGGTTTGGTTCAAAATCATGTTGTCGCTTATAAGGTTGGGCTTTACAGCAGCAAATCAACAGACCAAGAGGAAAATCTTCCCAGTAGGTCAAAAACTATTTATATTCTTAGTAAATTTAAATATAAATATGTTAATGGTCGTTGAAACTTATTCACTACAAAGACATTTATGTGTTATAATAATTCCTCTTCATTACAAAAAATCAGTGCCCACAGAAAGAACAAAATATATTTAGCTTGTCATATATTTAGCTTAGCTTGTCAATATAGAGCTTTTCAATTAATTGAATATTGTATAACAGTTTTGTAGTATGTTATCAGTTTTGAGACTGCCATCTGAAAGTCCAAGTCAAACTTATAGAATCAATTACAAAACAATAAACAATTAATAACCTTAATGATCTCAATGACTCTCAAAAAACTGACAATGAAATTTTCGTAATTTCCAACACATAGTTTGGACACACAAGAGAGTCCTTTATGGTCATCTTTAACCGCCTCTGTACGCTGTGCTGAAATACTTACAACAACTATGAAAAGTTATTTAAAATGATTGTATCAATTTGGAGCTTCAAACCCGAGTAACAATAATCTGTTAAGTCTAACCCCCTAGGCCTTACATCGTGCAGTAATTACAAAGTGTTATTTTTATTTTATTATGTTTTAGATTAGATTTGGTAATATTATTAACCAAAATTTTAAATATACACAAAAATACAATAATTTCAATCCGTTTTAATTTAAAGTAAACACATCTGATAAAATAAAAATGAAAAAGCGAACCTTCTTGAGTCTATAAAAATATCCAATAACGAAATATAGCATCTTATAGTATATTTAATTATATAATTTAAATAAAACAGAATCCATAAAATTTTTTGAATATTAATGGGTAATACTATATTTGTGAGTACAGAAAATTGATAATAATACTAAGTGTATTTTTTATATGAATTAAAATTTGAGTGACAGGGTCATAAGCTACGCCAAAAAATTTTACAGTTTGGTTTAACAAAAAAGTGACACCTGATACTCGTACCACAGTGTATTCTCGACAGAAGGGATAAACTACATGGCATGTAGACGGGGGTCAGTGACTCTAAATCAAGTATTCAGAGAATTCAAAGTAGTTTAACGTATTGGCTGTTTTCATGCATCTGATAAATTGTTTAACGCAACCCGTATTAACTAATAATAAGTATATCACTCATCGGGGAAAGTAACAGTATAAATACCCCAAACCCTTACCTCCCTAACTACCTAACAAAATATTCCTGACCAAAATAATCCACTAAAATTAACCCCGTTAATAATCAAAATCGACCCAATCCAAAAACTAAACAACAAACCACACTTAAGATTACAACCTCAAACAAATTTTACCTTTCTAAAATCAATAAATCCTTTCGAAACCAACATTCCTAACTGAAGTGTATTCGCACGTGGTGAAAATTGACTCAAACAATATGTTCGGGGGGAGGGGGTTAATTCTTATTTAATCATATTTTTACGCTGCCTTAATGACAACGGGTCACTTTCTCGATATTATGAAAAAACATCAGTTGATACTCATGTATATTATCTTTAAATTTAACAAAAAACGTAAGGCCCATGAACAGAACATACTTGACTTTATGGTTGTTGGTGCTGAGCAAACCACGGCCTATAGCCACCAAAGACTTGAAAACACGTAAGGGAAAAAAAACACTCTCATAAGAAAAATTTGCTGTAAATGCTGATTCAGGAATTTTTACTTGGTTCATTTTGGTAGTAAAATTTTATTCCAAAAAAAAAATATAGGAATTTTAAAAAAGAGCTGGGACTGCTGATGTGTCCTTTTTTTCCTGTTAATTTCTCCACCACTAAAGGCACACTTGAAGATTTTAGAGAACTGTTTAAAAGACCATCTGGAAGCTAATACTCACATTTGCGTGGTATACACACACACA
>NC_142794.1:102282846-102295346 GCF_049724085.1 Artemia sp. Qi Xiang Cuo | reverse complement strand
ATTTGGACTTTTCTATTTGGTTGATGGTTTGGGTATACTGTTTGGTCCTAGGTAGTTGGATGGATGTGTAAGGTGAGAGCCTCGTTCAAGTGCACATTTTTCTCAATTGCTGGTTTAGGACGACATTTTTTTTTTTTTTTTTTTTTTTTTTTTTTTTTTTTTTTTTTCTGTATGATTAGTTAGAGTAACCTTATTACTTGTGGACTTTTGGCTTGTCTTTTGGAGATGTTTTGGATTTTTCTATTGTTTGTCGTTTTGGTTGTATTTGATTTCGTATTTTATATTGAATAATATTGGTAAAGATTATATTCAAAGGGGTTTGCCAAATATTAGTAAGTGTAATGGTCTTTGTTTTATTTTTCACTATAACATCATAACACGAAGTTATGTTAAAAGCACATTATATAGTAAAAATTTTCAATTTTTATTAAATGGACATGTAAATTTTAAAACAACTAATATTATCTATTTAATAAAATGTAAAAATTGTCATTTACAGTATGTGGGGGAAACAATTAACAATATATATGAGATTTTCGGGACATAAAACTACAATTACCAAGGAAAAAACTAATATTTATCTAGTTCAACATTGTAATAATGGTACTTGCTCGGTATCTAATGTAACTATTACAATTTTAGAAAATCTGGACATAGAAAAATTTACTAAAGAGGAAAAAAATTATAAATTACGCAGACAAGAAGAGTATTGGATCAGGCTCAGGGTACTGTGTATACTTCTGGTATAAATGATCGAGTAGCGAAATACGGAGACATGTCAAATGTAGTTGCTAATTGTCTCAATTGGTTAACGGAGCACCATTATTTTAATGATCACATTAAATGTAAAAACAGATCAAAATTACATAGGAAAAATAATAAAATAATTATTGATATTTAAATGCATTTTTAATCAATTTAGGTTAAACATTTGAGAATAATGTAATGACTAGTTTATTACAATCTTTAAATAGGTTATCAAAGAATAATTTAATAAAAGTTTTCTGGATTGCAAAAAATAGTACAACATGTAACTCAAAAAATAAATTAATTTATGATGCAGTTTGTATTTTAGCTAAATCAAAATTTAGCTCAAAATACAATAAATCTGAAAATATTGTAAATAAGGATAATAGATTATATTTGTCTATTAATTTTTGTTCTAAACAAATAGAAGATATTAATTTGCCAAGAATCTTAAACTAGCGGAGAGTAAAGAATGCCCTTCCATGTAATTTGGTGTATAATGTCCAATTTTAATATATAAATTTTCAAAAACAATTGGTCAAAGGATTTTTAACTATAATTCAATACTTAAAAAACTGGACAGGGGAGTAATTGGAAACCGGTTTGTAATTGTGAGCAATTTTTACCGTATGTGGATCAAACTTATAAGCATATTGTAACGGGGGATGTGTCCATTATAAAGCATCGTGATCTTCAAAAGATAATGAAAATGGGGGCTAAGTTCCGTCTTTCTTACCACATGAGGCCAGAAGATATTCTGCTGGCCTTAGGGGATTAAAGAATGATTTAAATGTATTTATTGATAATTTGTGCAAGAATGAGAAAATTACTAAAGATAGATTTCAGAATTGGATAAATTTGATTTTGACTAGTGTAAGAAATAACATGTATAGAATTAATCCTACAGATTCTTTGAAAAAATCAATATTTTATAATGCCAATATGAAACAAGCAATTGCTAATTTACAGAATGAATTTATAATTGTACCAGTTGATAAGGCTGGCAATAATTTTGCCATAATTTGTCAAAAACTCTATTGTGATATTTTATCAAAAGAGTTATAAACAACAAATACATACGAAAAGGCCCATATGGAGGAGAAGATTTTAATTGAAAATATAGAAGAAAGAATTTTGAAAAATTTCAATATTAAAATAAATGATAATGACAAACAGTTTCCTTTCTTATATTGGACGATAAAATTTCGCAAAAATCCACCAAAACCACGTTTTATTGCTGGGGCAGCAAGGTGTCCAACCAGAATTGCGGCTACTGATTTATCTTTAATTTTAGGGGAAATTAGAAATAAATTTAAAGCATATTGCTCTGGAATTAAAAAATTTTCTAACTTTAACCCATATTGGAGTGTTAATAACTCGTTACAAGTGATAGATTCTTTGGTGAATGTTTCAGCTAAAAGAGTCGATTAATTTTATTTTACTAATTTTTATAAAAATTTGTCACAAAATTTAGTATTCGAAAAATTGAAAACGGTGATAAAGAAATCTTTTCTTTTGTCTAATATCGTATTTTTGAAAATTGATACTTTTAATAAAAAAGCCCGATGGACGAATCTCTTTAGAAGCACTATTAATTCAAGATGTTATAGCTTGGATATGATATGCGATTTATTGGAATTTGTTCTATTTAATACATTTATAAGATTTAGTGGGAATTTATATAAACAAACCGTAGGTATTCCTTTGGTTGGGACTGCAAGTCCATTCATAGCAGACCTGTTTTTAAGTCAATTAGAATATGAATATATGATATATAAAAATAGCCCAAGCAACGTAAAATATAACCTTTTAAATAATAAAAGATATCTGGACGATCTCTTGGTATTAAATTGTGCAGAGTTTATTGAGATTTCAGAAAATATTTATCCACAAGAGTTAATTCTTGAGCCTAGCTATGGGATGGGACACTCCGATCATTTCTTAGATTTAAATATTAATATTTCAAATAATAATAAATTAGTTTTTAAATTATATAATAAAACGGATGATTTTAATTTTGAAGTAATTAATTTTCCATATCTTGAAAGTAATATACATTCAAATATTACTTATTCGGCTTATTATTCCCAATTATTTAGGTATGCAAAAATATGCAGTAATTACACAGATTTTAAAAATAGACGTAAAAAGCTGAGCGAAAAACTGCTCTTAAGATGTTTTTCAGCCAAAAAATTAGTTGGTAATTTAAAAAATTTAGTTTCATTTATCATGAACTCTTAAGTAAATATACAAAAAAATTATAAAGAAATACTGAAAGATATGTTAATATAAGTTCTCGCAGTATGAGTTTCTAGGGGTTTTCAGACAAGCTTGAGGATCTTTAAATTGGTAATTTGTTCCAGATACCAATAAAAGATACATCTGTACGTGTCTTCGTTTGTTCCAGAATTGTCTCTCAGTGACCTCGGGGAGTTGATTGTGGAAGCATTGAAACACTTTTTGTATGTAATTTCTAATAGCTTGACTGGTATGCATGCATTTCACAGGTTTGACCTGACATAGGGTTACCATATAGATCTTATGGTAGAGGCGCCACCGTGCTGGGTAAAGAATGTAAAGCCTCGAAACCGGTTAAGGCCGGTGGTATTCTTCTGATGAGCCCTAAATGGAAGGTTTTACTTGGAAATAATTTGCTATATTTAAGGTGCTTTTGCGAGTAATTTTAAAACGACGTACATTTACTGATGACAACTTTGTATGGATTTGGACTTTTCTATTTGGTTGATGGTTTGGGTATACTGTTTGGTCCTAGGTAGTTGGATGGATGTGTAAGGTGAGAGCCTCGTTCAAGTGCACATTTGTCTCAATTGCTGGATTAGGACGACAGTTTTTTTTTTTTTTTTTTTTTTTTTTTTTTTTTTTTTTTTTGCCAAGTAATTACCTCTTAAACATAATATGAATCCAGGTTGGATCTAGTGCTGGTGGAGGAATCAAAAAAAAAAAAAAAAAAAAAAAATTTTTTTTATTTTATTATTTTTTTTTGCCAAGTAATTACCTCTTAAACATAATATATATATATATATATATATATATATATATATATATATATATATATATATATATATATATATATATATATATTATATATATATATATATATATATATATATATATATATATATATATATATATATATATATATATATATATATATATATATATATATATATATATATATATATATATATATATATATATTATCGAGCCACCGAAGGTTGATAGTTGATACAGTGGTAAACATTTTTCTTAGTATTCCACTCAGATCAAAGCTTCTACTTTGGCGGGCTCTGAACGAATATCTGGAACACAGGGTTCTCAAACCAATTTGAAGGCTGTTTACGAAAAAAATATCAAAAGAAAAACATCTTTTTTACAACCGAAATTAAGGAGCAATAGGGAAACTTAAAACAAACAGAAATTATTCCTTATATAAGGGTGCTGCCCCCTCTTAAATCTCTCAATTTTTACGCTAAACAATTTTAGTGCTTTAAAATAGCTTCTTATTCCAATTCAACGGTCATTGTGTCGTCGTTCTTAGAGAATCGGGACAAAAAATCAGAATTTAGCTACAGAAGAGCTCTGCCCAAACTTTAGGAGCTTGAAACAGTATGTTCTGAATTTGACGGTGTGGTTTCAATTAAGATCACTTGACTGCCTGGGGCTGTTTCCTTTCTTTTTCGGAAATTACGTAAATTTCTCAGTCTCGTAGGTTCTGATGAAAATATTAAACTTAATGAACTTTGTACATTTAGAATCAGCATAAAAAACCAATTCTTTTTATGAATCCATCTTTATCAAAATTCTGTTTTTTAGAGTTCTGGTCAACAGGCTATTTTGCCGAGTCGCTGTTTATTTACAGTTAGTTATCACGCCATGTTTGATAGTGTTATTCTAGGCATGTGGCCATTATCCATCCTAAGGATATGTCTAAGCACCATAAGCTGCTCTTTTATTATATATCCAATCAGCGGCGTCATACGACACTGTTATTGCATAAAGTCAGTGCAAACGCGTAAAAGACCTCATATATAAAAATCTGACTTACATGAAAAATTAACACACAACACGGAAAGTTCCCCAACAACCTGAAATTTCAGTTCCATCAGCAAGTCAAAAAACTTGAGGTGATATGGAATGGGTGCTGCTTGCTCAAAATACCTAAAAGTGTTGGGCATTTTAACGGTTTCTTTTTTATACAGAAGTTAGAGCAGTATTCGAAGCTGAGGGGGAAGGGTTCTCATACACAAGCATTGCCGATAAATTAAAAAAAAAATCTAATTCATCAAGCAATAGTGCCCTTTAGAAGGGGTATGTTTCCCGATTATTTCTAGACATGTTTCAATCAATATTAGGAAAATATCATAAATAAATCTTAAACCAAACATACAATGTCATTTTACTTAGTAATTTCAGACAAATGATTAAATGATCCAATGTCGGCTCCAATCCCCACTAGGCCATAGGTCAAGCTTTATTGTTATAACGCAACGATGTAGTACGATAAGGAAAAATAACTTCTTTTTTTGCAATATTTCGCCTTTCCAGTACAGTGTGACTGAGGCGTTTCGTCGTAGCCGGATCATATCTAGGACTTTTTCTGGGAATTAGAGAGGACAAATAAAAAACTAATTTAGTTCGATCCTTTGAAAAAGACGAAAAACTTAAAACTTTCTCGCGTGCTGACCAATGGTCTGCGTTGCGCAAGTACCGATCTCCCGATTCGATGCCTTCGGCCGGGGGTGCCATGCCTGTTTGAGGGCAAATCATCCGATGCTTCCCGTGTTTTTCTCTCAGATTTTTTCCAGGTACCTATTTACGGCTGGATCGGCTGTGGCTTAGATTACAAGGTCACACCATTGACCCCCGTTCCAAACCAAATAACAAGCGACACCAGGACTTGAACCCCAGACCTCAGGACTTCAAGTCCGTAGCACCAACCACGCTAATCAATTTCTTTAAAAATAAGTGCCAAGAAAAACCCAAGATCTTGAAGGCCCTGGGGCCCCTCCCCCTTGCGAACGTTCCTGCTTCACAAGGAGAGTTTTAGAGGATATTTCTCCCCTGAACACCAGACAAAATGTTATAATTAAAATTTTATTTAGCAAGAGGCAAAAAATGTTCTTTAATCCTCTCTAAAGCCTTTTTACTATTTTTTTCCCCAGTCCCAAAATATAACACCGAATATTTGAAAATTTTCATCTCTACGTTTCTTTTTCTTTCGTTCTCAACCAACCCAAAAAGCTTTGAAATTTTGTAAGATTAAAAAAGGCTTTACCTTGGACCACTAATCTTATAATTGCTTCCGGGCGTGGCTTGTTATTGACTAAACAAGCATAGTCACCACCATCTGAGGACTTTACAGGTACGAACTGAAGTGCAAAGCCACTTTTGGCCACTTTTAATCTATCCTGGTCATAAAATACCGAAAAAGCTTCGTCTCTCACAAAATCAACAAGTTTGTGGTCCGTTCCAAGAGTGGAAACTATCGGATTGACCGACCCGAATGATTGACCTGGTTCGCAGCCTTTACAATACCATCCCAAAATTTCCATCTCATAATACCATCTTCCCAAAAAAATTTCCATCCCAAATTTCCATCCCAAAATACCATCTCATAATTTTTAGATAGCCATTTTGCTCAGCATGTTCGAAAAATACAATAACTATGTCTTTGAAGATGACCCCCACAGTCTCCGGGGGACGGGCTGCAAGCTATGAACTATGTCCAATGTTTACATATAATATTGGTTATTGGCAAGTATGCAGAAGTTTTCAAGGCAAATTTTTTCTGGTAGTTGGGGGGGGGGGGGTTAGGGTTTGACGTGGGAGGAGTTTTCCGTGGAAGAAGGGACATTGCTAAGAAGGGGGCGTCAGATTTCCCAGCATTATTTAAAAAACAGTAAGAAACTAAATAAAAAAAAAACAATTTCTCAACTGAAAGTAAGGAGCAACACCAAAACTTAAAACAAACAGAAATTAATACGTACATGATTTGGTTCGCCCCCTAGTTATTACCTCGCTCTTTGCGCTAAATTATTTTTTTAGTTTCATCAGAGCTATTTATTCTTATTAACGGCATTTGTGATTAAGGGGCACAGTTTATATAATTATCCAGTATGATCATTCCCTATCTCACCCATTATAAAAACCCGGACCGGGGGGCGAGTGCTCCGGAGAACGTTTTTGCAGATAGAAACATAGGCGGTATCAGATCTTTTCATGGGTAGACAAGTCAGACTGTGATCTAATCGGAAACAAGTGGAAACCCGCTATTACGAATAATGCACTTTGTTGGAAACAATCGGAAACAGACTAACCCGCATTCCCGCTAATGCAGAAAGAAGTGGGAGGAGCTTTTTATTCGCACCGAGACCGAAGACCAGAAATGATCTGCGATAAGCTTACTGGATAATTATATGAACTGTGTTAAGGGGCCATTCTTAAAAAACTGGAAGAGAATTTGAACTTTGGCGTAAAGAGTGAGGTATTGACTAGGGGTTACATAAGTTAATTCGTAAGTTACGTCAGATCAAAAGTACGCGAAAGCCATTTAGCCAAAAAAGTAATATTATTATTCATGTTTTAATTATTCTTGTACGGTGAGCCAACATCAAAGCTGAATTAATTCAAAAACGTTCAGAAATTAAATGAAAAAACAAGATATTTTAACTGAAAGTAAAGAGCGATATTAAAACATAAAACAAACAGAAATTATTCCGTATATGAAATTGCTGTCCCCTCCTCAAATATATATATATATATATATATATATATATATATATATATATATATATATATATATATATATATATATATATATATATATATATATATATATATATATATATATATATATATATATATATATATATATAATTTTTAAAGTGATTCCACTATTCTTTCCCTCCTTAATGTGCAAAAATATAGTAAAAATTAATTATTTTCTATGCATTTTGCCATGCATCACTCTTTTTTCAACTAGTATAACCGTAAATCAAATAGATGCTGACGAAAGCAAGAAACGGGGAAACATACGGGATTAATACCATTTGTCTATCTATTCGTGTACATAGTAGAGACGCTGGGAGGTAAGTGTAGCGAAATCGATTTCAAAGTTTGATAACTACAATTTTTGTGCATATTATGAAAATAGGAACTGCTTATTAACATATCTCCTCTTCAATAGCCCCAATTTTAGGCTTATACTATATATATTACTTAGTAGTATTATAAAATAAGTAAATATATATATATATTATTTATGTATACTATGTATATTTACTACTATATGTATATATAGGTACTCGTGCATTATGCGGTACCCACCGCTATATACTGTATGACCCGTCGTTAAATTTTTCGCAGTTCTTATTATTGACTTACGAATAAAGTAAACATACCACTCGATGCCTTTTTTTATGTTCTTTCCAAATATAATAATAATTTTTGTCGGAAATGAATTTAACCCCCATCCCTATATATACCGATTCAGGGTATATATTTGCACATTAGGGGGGGGTGTAAATTTTAATTCTGATGTAAATGGGAGGTAAGTTTAAACTTTACTCTCCCCCTCCCCTAATGTGCAAATATATGCCCAGAATTGGTATATATAGGGGTGGGGGTAAAATTCATTTCCGACAAAAATTATTATTATATTTGGAAAGAACATAAAAAAGACATCGAGTGGTATGTTTACTTTATTCGTAAGTCAATAATATGATTTGCGACAAATTTACCTATATATATATATATATATATATATATATATATATATATATATATATATATATATATATATATATATATATATATATATATATATATATATATATATATATATATATATATATATATATATATATATATATATATATATATATATATATATATATATATATATATATATATATATATATATGTATATATATATATATATATATATATATATATATATATATATATAAATATAATCGAGCTATATCACCTAACATAAAATTTTTACTTACTTAAATTTCTCTCAGCTCCTTTCACTTGATGAAAATTTTCAAACTGAAGGAATTTACCCCGGGTGATTGACAACTTGGCTTTAGTTTCGATTTCAGACCATCAACAATCGAAAGGTTTCATTTTGTTAACTTTTCATTGAAATTTGTGACGTTCGGAAGCCGGAAGTAAAAAAAAAGCGAAACGCAAAAAAAAGTCTGAATCAGTTGACGAGTGCTCCATACACTCAGTGCTCCATACTATAATTAATTTTGCAGCACACAACAATAAAAATACATGTAAAAGCTGCTCATGAAACAAAGCATCCCATATGTGTGTGCTTTTTTTGCTTTCCTTCCGAAGAATATAGTGGGCCTATATCAGCAAATCCCGGCCTCCAATCAAGGAGCTTAGGGGACAAACAAGAAGTAAATTTCGTACGGTTCTGAACCAAATTAAATAAAAGTAGATTCTATCAAATACTATCAATACAATTTACGCGGCTAATTTCTTTAATCCAGTTGCCATGCAATGACAGGAAAAATAAATACTTTCGAAATAAATTATCATATTTTCAAGTTTTGACGTCAATAACATTGAGAAAAAGGGATAGATTAGAGGAAGATGAAAACAATTGTAATAATCAAAGCAATTTTCCATTCGATATACAAGTATTTACGCATAGCACTCTCAAATCGTAAATATAGGCGTGATAAATGGGTGTCGGTAAACATCACATAAAATCTAATAGGGTAGAGTGAAACTATTTCAAAATAGAAGGCATTAATTTAAATATGCTCCTCAATAAAGCACCCTCATTTTTTCATTGTCCTAATTCTAATCACAAGCTTTATATCAGGATCCGTCTCTTTAATTCAGAACACATCTGATCAAAGAATATTCACCTACGGAACCGGTTCCGTAGGTGACTATCAAACTATGGAACAAGTATAACGCCCTACGCAACTTGAAAAATTTAGGCACCAGGTTCGCATCGTCTCCGGAGACGTGGACAAAGGGTCACTTTTTTTGTGGGGAGAGGATAGGTTTTGTCAGTACTTGTTGTATGTGTTTATACTTTGACCTACACTGTTAAGAAAGTCGAAGACGGTTAGGTGCACTCTAATAGTTTAAGAGCGCTTCAAAAATTGTAATAAACAGTTTATAGTTGGATCGTTTTCTTCAAATACCTGATGAGCTTCATGGCAATAAATTCAATTTTACGTAAGAAAAGTATACAAATAAGCAAATGCAATTTAAAGATTATTAAAACTTACATCAATAAAGTTTTATATATTTTATCATTCAAATATTATTTGAAATCTTTATTATAATCAAAAATATATTTCAAGTTGCTCAATAATATATTAATAGCATGTAACTGTTAAAACAAACTTTTTTGATCTCCAATATTATGCAAGGCAGGTGACGCAAAAAAAGCTTCCACAAGTTTGTCTGATTTATGTATAATAAAGTTTAATAAAATCGTTGATTAATATAAGTGTATAAGATTGCTCCAGCTCTATAGAAGACGCAGATTCTCAATTCATTTGATTAATAATACCCCTCCCCTTTCATTCTAAATCCTATATTTAAGTTGTCCTTAAAAATCCTAGCACAAAAACATGGCTGATAGAGTATTTTGGTAGTGTTGCATTATGCGGGCCTCTCGGGTTAAGTGCTATAGAGTAAGCAATGATAAAACCCATTTTTGACATGCTTATCGCTCTAGACTAGGCAATGATAGTGTGGTTTTCACTGTGTATACGATATTAAACTGTTGTTTTTTGGGGTTTAGGGGGGGGGGCGAAGGTACCTAGGTTAGGTATCTAGGTACTCCTGTATTAAACTCACTCTTTTATATGCTGCTAGTTTGGTTAATGCTAATGAAATAAAATAAAATAGGATGAATATATAATAGTTTAGAAACAAATTTGGGCTATACATTTGCACATCAGGGGGGGGGTAAAGCATAGTATATATTATTACGTAATATAAACTAATCTAGGTACCTTTATCCCCCTAAACCCCAAAAACAACAGTTTAAATACCGTATACGTAATGAAAACCACGCTATACATTGTATTGCCCTATAGTGGTGTCTTAAATTACCCCGTCAAAACCAGTTTTTTCGTGACTGGTATTCATTACAGTGTAAAAATAGTGCGTTTAATACAGGAGTACCGGTATTTAATATATGGTATGCTTTACCCCCACCCCCTAATGTGCAAATAGACAGCCCAAATTTGTTTCTTAACTATTATAAATTCATACTATTTTACTATATTTCATTAGCATTAACCAAACTTGACTTTTTAGAAAGGCCCGCATTATGCAAGAGTACCAAAATTTTTATTGAATACATGTTTTGTGCAAACTTCTAATTACAATTGGGCATTATAATTCTTAGCCAGTAAACCTAAAAATGAGTTTACAATTGGGAATAGTTTTAATTAATGATAAATTATCTCTATAAAAAACGAATAAGATTTACTTCAGTTTTTTCCAAGAAATGAATTTTTTCTAAGAAAATTAAAAGTATATTAAATCCTAAGAAAGGAAGAAATAAAGTCATATAACAATACAAACTTAAAACTAACACATTTTACGCTCAGTGAATAAATGAGACACCAAGAGATCAGAAATTATAACGAATTAATTCACTTTGGGTTTTCTTCATTTATTGAATATCTAATCATAGGATTTTTTCCACAAAACATGATTTTCAAAGGAAAATAAAGAGTTCTATTGAACCTAAAATGAGCAAAAAGCGAATTGCTAGCTGTACGAGTAGTAATTATTAAAATATAAGTATCCCTTTTGTTAACTTAAATTACTAATTTACATGGGAGCCATTTTACATTTGTTTACATTTACATTTGTTTTACGTCATAAATTTGGAAAAGGTGTCCACTTTATGTCCCAATTGTCTAAAATGTGTCCATTTTTTGTCCTATTATGTCATTATGTCCAGGCACATGGAAATATGCCCTTTGGACATAAAATATGTCCAGTTGGCAACCCTGTCCGCAAGTCGCGAATCCTAAATCTAAACCTCGCACTCTCGACCTTGCGAAAAAAAGTCCTTTATCAAGAGACCTACCGTATATCATTTCGGTTGAAAACGGGTATTCGATCTTCAATCTGATGATAGACAAAATTAAATCAAATCGTTAAAAAACTGGAATCGACAAACGAGAGCCAATAACTGAAATTGTGCATCAAATCCAAAAGCAAAAACACTGCGTATCATATTTTCGGATTTTAGACGATTGATATATCAATAAACTTTTAACTTGTGTTAGATGTAATTATATATGTTACTCAGGCAAATTATAGCCAAATACTAGCTTTTGGTAAATTATAAAAGTCTTACAGATAAGTTCTTTAATAAGAACAAGCCGGTTTTCCCCTCTTCTCTTTCATTTCATTTACGGAAAACATTCAGATTACAATACATGTCCGACAGGCTACGAATAACAAAAACCAGCAATAAAGGAAGAAGTCGGTACGTGTTTCCCCTCGGATATTTAAGTTTGATTATAGTCTGGGTGCATTTTCTTTGACTCTGTTAACTTGAGAGACTAAACCAGTTTTCCTATAGTAGTAAAAAGTTTCTATAGGGACAGAAAACGGGGCCCATTTGTTCCAAAAAAAATGTCTGAAAGGGGTTACGACAAAATTATGTCTAGAGTAGCAAAACTGAATTTCTCAAAACACTACAGCATTAATCGGTCTTATACACT
>NC_142794.1:102166151-102282346 GCF_049724085.1 Artemia sp. Qi Xiang Cuo | reverse complement strand
CTAATTTTTTTTATCAGATCAACCTATTTTGCGCCCCCCCTAAAATCCTGGATCCGCCCCTGCTGCAGTGGAGATAGATAAATCCTTATCTTCGCACTATCATTTGAAGATAAGTTAGGATTACAAAAGTCTTTTATTTAAAGAAAAAATGGTACCGTTGCGCTTAATGGTACGCACTAAAGACGTCAAGTTTGTTTAATGGTAATTAAAAAAAATAGGATGTAGCCTATATATAAAAGTTTAGAAACACATTTGGGCTATATATTTGCACATTAGGGGTGGGTGGGGGGTTTGTTAAAGCATAGCATATATCAAATACGTAACCTAACATAACCTAGGTACCTTCCCCCTAAACCCCAAAAAACAACAGTTTAAAAATTGTAAATTTAATGAGAAACTACGCTCTTCGATCAATTTAAATAGCAATTATTTGCCTAACGGGTCGGCATCACTGCATTCATTCGACTGCCGCCGTTGTGTACCAGTACCGAAAAAATTTCATGAATTTACCGAAACAATCAGTAAGGATGGAATATAATTATGAATCCTTTCAAGCTAGTTTTAAACTCCTTTCAAGGAAGAACTATAAAAAAAAACGGGGTCCGGCGTATTTTTCCAGGAAAACCCCCGCCGAAAATTCTCCCCGGACAATCCTTCAAGCGTTTTCATGTGCCAACCCCCTGCTGTCATATTTCTATGATTAGATAAGCCAAACTGGAGACAATCGATAGCCAAAAGTGGGATAATTTTATCCATTTTGTTAGGCAAAATAAATTTTTACTTGCTCAATTGGCGGAAACTAGCGAAGCCTTTGTAGCACTGTACCCAGCCATTATCTTTAAAAATAAATCCAGGTGCCAAAAATCTCACACTAAATCTGAAAATCAATCGTGATACTTTTTTCTTGAAGCCTTCTGAACTGAAGTCACACAATAAACCGCAAAATATTTCCAACAAAAAGAAAGTGAATTACTTTTTAAAAGAAAATTGGTTATGTTATTAAGTAAATAGATAAAGGTCACACCCTTGCTGAGCCGGAGAAACGTGGAAAACTGAATATTAAGGTAACAAGGGGCTCCACACTTGTTCCGCATGTTTGAATGATCTGTCTGCATGGCAGCATGTGCAATAGTGGAACCTGTATCTCCTTCTCTGCACTTCACAACAATGAAGTCAAGAGCACGGGGCTATTTAAGGGAGAGGGAAGTCAACTGCCCCGCCCTAGATTTTAAAAATTCCGACACTTATGTATTATAGTTACCCCACTCAAGAAGAGAAGCTAGGTTAATTCTAATGAAATATACCTAAACAATAATGAAAATAAAATACTTTAGTAGAAAATTATGGAAACTATAACCAAGAATTATGAAAAGCAGGCCGACCACAACGCGTTATATTAAACACCTAACCAAAATACTAACTCTACACATTAAATATCTAATTAAAATAGATACTCCTGTACTAAACGTTCTCTTTTATATACTGCTAGTTTGGTTAATGCTAATGAAATAAAATAAAATAGGGTGAATATAAAATAGTTTGAAACAAATTTGGGCTATATATTTGCACATTAGGGGGTGGGGGGTAAAGCTTAGCGCATATTATTACGTAACCTAACCTAACCTAGGTACCTCCCCCCCCCCAAACCCCAAAAAACAACAGTTTAAATATCGTATACGCAATGAAAACCACACTATACATTGTATTACTCTATAGCGGTGTCTTAAATTAACCCGTCAAAAACGGGTTTTTCGTGACTGGTTTCCATTGTAGTATATAAAAGAGTATGTTTAGTAGAGTAGTACCTTAAAATACAACTATATTGTAATTTATCTCACTGTGCCTAAGCTAATTATCTCCTAATGCAGATAGACAAACCGGTTTAACGCAAACAGATCACATCAAACTTCTTGAGTGGGATCTTTATAATACTCATTTTTTTGGTATTGTCATAAAAATATCAAGAAGAATCACCACCCTCCAAATTCTTCAGAATGTGTTTTCTTAGTAACTTGATTTTTAAAAACAATCGGAAATAGTCCTGGCCCATCCCCCTAAATTTTTGTTAATTGACACCCCTTGTCAAAAGACTTTGAAGAGTCTTGATGTCAAGGGTATGAAAATTCTACCACACTTCTAAATGGTTTTCCACCTTCAACCCTGATGCTTGTGCCTACTTCTCTGAGCTTCTGAATAATGAAGTCAAGGTTCCTGAACAATTTTGGATTCAAGAGGGGGGGGGGCTCTGCGGTAAAACATAACGTTTTCAACTGTCGAGACCTCCTTAAAGCATCTTCCAACCTAGACACGTAAACAGGAAGATTTTTCTGGGAAGAGGGGCAGTAATGAAAAGACTAAAGACAGACAGCCCAATGATAATAAAAAAGAATGCTAGTTAATTTGAATAAGAACTACTCAAAAATTCAAGAAAATATTATTCAATATTATAAGAAAATATTCAAGACGCGTACACTGGCGTCGTTTGGGGGGGGGGCGCAAGGCGGGCAGGTTATACACACGTAGACCTATACCAACATTACTAGTATCGATTTGAAAAATGTCATCTGAGAATGTAATTATTCCTCCCAGTTGTAAAAATCTTACTTTTACCACATCCCTTTGGACATATCCTGAAAATCTCAACTTAATGCCATCAGCACTTCCTTTGATATTTCTGATACGCCCTTTTGACAACCAGAATTCGCATAGTTCCCCAATATAAAACCTTATCCGTTAACAATGGGTAGCTTCCATAACTCACAGCCCTTTCCCCAGGGTCAGTGGGGGTTACGTCAGCCCGGAAGGCATAGCTATTTGACCTTTGGACTATTTTGAAAAAAAGTGGCTATCTCAAAATCTTGATCAAATGTCTTTGAGGGAAAAGGCCGTTGGAGGGGGGCTAGTTGTCCTCCAATCACTTTTTATTCTTAAAAGGAGCACTAGAACTCTCAATTTCCAGAGCTCCCTCCAAAATTTTTACGAGACACCCCTTTCATATGAAGTGACTCTGGGAAAAAAATAATAATAAATTGAAGCTTTAAGGCTCTTTACTATAGGCAGAGCTAGAGCGTTGGCTCTGATACGATTAAGGAATAATGTACTTAAGACGGGTAAAATAAACTAACGCAAATAAAGCATAATTTTTAACATGTAAGAATAGGATAGTATTTAAATGTTCCAGGAAACACCCTTTCTCCTACAGTCTACCTTAACTTCAATTTCCACACAGTTCCAAAATATTCCTTTCTCTCTGCTAATTGTCTACTTCTTTTCTTCAGAACAGTCTGTTTTAGACGGTAAAAACTATTTGTCTTTTAAATTCAAGACTCTTCTGTCAAACAAATATTATCTGGTCCACGCCCTATTTGAAAAATAATGGAATTGGAAAAACATTGGCGGTATAGCTACAATTATCTAGCTAGATTTCTGATTATGCATGTGCAATTTGCGGTGCATTGTTCAGCATAATACCATGAATACATTTTGATAAGGTCATAACCATTCTTTGGCCTTAACTAGTTTGATTGATGTTGACCTTGCTTGGAAATAGCGCAACATTGGGCAAGACAAATGATTCTGTTCTTCAGAATATTCCTGAATTATAACGCTTGTATACAAGTCAGTGTTGAATTTAGCAATGGGCGAATTAGATATTCACAAACAAGTGTTCAGTCAAAACTTTATGCAAGCGTCATGAGGGCCAAGTTCAATAGAATGTTACAGTACGGTAGAGATAAAAAAAATATTGATAGTTATTATTAAATCGCTTCTCAAAGCTCATTGTATATCATAATTATTTCTTTGAAACTGCCAGTAGCATCCAAACAAAAAATTGTTGTCTTAAAATTTTGTTTAAATTCCTAAAGAAAATCGTTTTCGTCTAATTTTTTTTTTTTTTTTTTTTGAGTACCAATGACATAAAAAAAAATCATTTTCTTCCCCTTGAACCCAGCTTAGGCCTGTTTATACCTAATATGACGAATTATTAATTTTTATTCTATTTTAAATTTCAAATTTTGAATTTGTTATTTATTTTGGGTATTTGTGCAGCAATTGGTACACACCGCTATAGACTGTACCAAGGAAACCAGACAAGAAACCCGCTAACGGGTATTTGCAATAGAGAAATGGAATGTAAAGCGTGGTTTTTATTGCGTTTACAATATTTAAACTGTTGTTTTTGGGAGTTTAGGGTTTTTTGGGGTTGATTTTTGGGTTTAGGTTAGGATAGGTTACGTATTTAATATGTGCTATGCTTTACCCCCCCCCCTAATGTTCAAATATATAGCCCAAATTTGTTTCTAAACTATTATATATTCATCCTATTTCATTTTTTTATTAGTATTAACCAAACTTGACTTCTTTCGTGTGTACCATTTAGTGCACAAGTACCTTATTTTGTTTTTATTTGTTCTATTTGTTTATTTTGTTATTTATGTTCGTTTTTTGTCGTTTGTTGTAGGTATGTTTCGTCTTATTTATTTGTTTCAAAGTTGTGACAATTTCAAGACTGTATCAAATTTTGTCAGAGTTTCCACGGTGAAACAAGAAAATGAAGAAGCAAAACCAATTATTGTGTTTTTGTGTTTTGTTTTATTTGTTTATTTTATTATTTATGTCTGTTGTTGTTTTTTTTTTGGCTGTATGTATGTTTGTTTTATTTATTTGTTTTTTATTGGTTTATTTATTTGTTTCAAAGTTGTGACGATTTTAGGACAGTATCAAATTTCGTCAGAGTTTCCACGTTGAAATGAGAAAATGAAGAAGCAAAACCAATTTTTTTGTTTTTGTGTTTTGTTTTATTTGTTTATTTTATTATTTATTTTTTTTGTGATTGTTGGTTTGTTGTTGTATGTATATTTTTTTTATTTATTTATTTTGTTTTTTTATTGGTTTATCTATTTGTTTCAAAATCATGGTTTTTTTAGGACATATCAAATTTTGTCAGAGTTTCCACGTTGAAATGAGAAAATGAAGAAGCAAAACCTAATTATTTTGTTTCTTGTGTTTTGTTTTATTTGTTTATTTTATATTTTTTTTTGTTTTGTTTCGTTGTTGTTTGTTTGTTTGTTGTATGTATGTTTGTTTTATTTATTTGTTTTGTTTTTTATTGGTTTATTTATTTGTTTCAAAATCGTGGTGTTTTAAAGGACAGTATTAAATTTTGTCAGAGTTTCCATGTTGAAGTGAGGAAATTAAAATAAAAAAAAACAAGTTTTTTCAACTGAAAGTAAGGAGCAATATTAAAACTTAAAACGAACAGAAATAATTACGCATACGGGGGGGACGCCCCCTCTAAAACACCTAGCTCTTCACGCTAAAGTCTTTCGGCATTTTTAGAAAAGTTACTTATTGTTCTAATTAAACGATCCTTGTGTTTCGGGAGTCGCTTTTAAAGAATTGGGACAAAATATAAACTTTAGCGTAAAGAGGGAGGTTTTTTGAAATGGCAACCCCCCTCATATACGTAATAATGTCTGTTCATTTTAAGTTTTAGTATTGCTCCTTACTTTCAGTTGAAAAGACTGGTTTTTTTATCTAATTTCTGATCGTTTTTTAAATAACGCCAGGAAATCTGGCCCACCTCCCCGGAAAAATCCCCCTACCTACGGAAATATCCTATGGGCAATTCGATCCTGGTGAAAATTTACCCCAGACAATTACTCTTAACACCTCCACTCGTAAAAATGAGTCAGTAAAGAGAAAACAAGACATATAAAGAAATTTCGTTCAGGAATTCTGGCAAATTCCCCCAGCATACATTTTCCCCTGAAAAGTTCACCCCTGAAAAATAATCTCCCCGTAGAAATTTCTTCCCGTACAAAGCCCACCCCTCCGAGAAAAATTCTTCCTCACCTCCCACCTGAAAAATGTATGCATATTTCCCAATAACAAATACTATACGTAAACAATGTGCAAACTTTGTAACTTAAAGTCCATTCCCCAGGGGCTGTGGAGGGTCTTGTTACATCCAAAGACATATTTATTAAGTTTTTCAACTATACTGAAAAAAATAGCAATCTCAGGATTTTGATCAGACCATTTTCGAAAAAAACTGGCGCGGGAGGGGGCCTAGTTGCCCTCCAATTTTTGATCACTTAAAAAGGGCAGTAAAACTTTTAATTTCCGTTAGAATGAGCCCATTCCCGGTTTTCTAGGCCCACTGGGTCAATACGATCATCCCTGGAAAAAAAAAATAAACACGCATCGATGATCTTTCTTCTGGGAAAAAGTAAAAAAACTCCACATTTTTGCAGATAGGAGCTTGAAACCTCTAGAGTATAAAGGGTTCTCTTAAACACTGAATCTGATGGTGTGATTTTCATTAAAATTCTATGAATTTTATGGGGTATTACTCCCGTTTTTTCAAAAATCGGGCAAATTTTCTCAGGCTCGTAACTTTTGATTGATAAGACTAAACTTAATGAAACTTATATATTTAAAATAGCATAAAGATCTATTTCTTTTGATATATCTATTGGTATCAAAATTTTGTTTTTTAGAGTTTCGGTTATTATTGAGTCGGGTCGCTCCTTATCTACAGTTCGTTACCACGAACTGTTTGATGAAGCAACAGAACCAATTCGTTAAATTTGACAGAATTTTTTATCCCGGAAAATCCAAAGGTCAACAATGCTTTGATTCCAAGCGGCGCAACTATACCTTGAAAGGAAAGTTAAAATTTCTTAAGCTGTTTGGCGCTACATGTTTTTAGCGTATCTTTACTGGTTTTTTCCCCAACGGTTTTTTTTTTATTTATTTAGTAGCTGCTACTGTCAAAACTAAATAACTAAATAAGGAGGTCTTTTAAATTGAGAAATAAGCTTCCATTTTTTTAGGATATAAACGGTTGTGTAACTTTTTACTTAACCAATTAAACAGATTTCGTGTTTACTCTCCTCGTTACTAGGCATTAAAGGGTATTATGTATTAAAGGGTACTAGGCATTAGGTATTAATTACTAGGTATTTAAACAATTTTTAACAAACTATATGCAAACCCAAAAGTGCGCGACTTTGCGATAAGAAATTACATTACTGAAGCTAAACAGCGTGTGGCAAAAGCAGCATAGGAAATAGGCTATCCAGGCAGTAAACTCTTTTTTGACGTCATTTGACTTTGACATCATACACCAATTTTAACGTCATGAGCTTTTGACCGTTTTTTCTTTAGGCCTTTCTTCAGGCGAAGTTCGGTGCGGTGAGTCCTTTATTACTTTTTCTGGCAGCTTCAGTCACAACTTGGGCTTTCTAAGGCTGAAAAAGCAAATTTGGTTCAACTGAAATGGCCCTTTCCACGATAATGTAAATCTGGCAGCTTCAGTCTCGCCTTGGGTTTTTTAAGGCTGAAAAGGTGAATTTGGTTCAACTGAAATGGCCTTTTCCACGATAAAGTAAATCTGACAGCTTCAGTCTCAGCTTGGGCTTTTTAAGGCTGAAAAAGCGAATTCGGTTCAACTGAAATGGCCTTTTCCACGATAAGGTAAATCTGGCAGCTTCAGTTATCAAATTGGGATTTTTAAGGCTGAAAAAGCGAATTTGCTTCAACTGAAATGGCCTTTTCCACAACAAGGTAAATCTGGCAGCTTCAGTCTCGCCTTGGGCTTTTTAAGGCTGAAAAGTTGAATTTGGTTCAACTGAAATGGCCTTTTCCACGATAAAGTAAATCTGGTAGCTTCAGTCTCAACTTGGGCTTTTTAAGGCTTAAAAAGCAAATTTGGTTCAACTGAAATGGCCTTTTACACGATAAGGCAAATCTGGCACCTTCAGTCTCAACTTGGGCTTTTTAAGGCTGAAAAAGCGAATTTGGTTCAACTGAAATAGCCTTTCCACTATAAGGTAAATCTGGCAGCTTCAGTTTCTTCTTGAGCTTTTTAAGGGTTAAAAAGCGAATTTGGTTCAACTGAAATGGCCTTTTCCACGATAAGGTAAATCTGGCAGCTTCAGTCTCTTCTTGAGCTTTTTAAGGGTTAAAAAGCGAATTTGGTTCAACTGAAATGGCCTTTTCCACGATAAGGTAAATCTGGCAGCTTCAGTCTCAACGTGTGCCTTTTAAGGCTCAAAAAGTAAATTTGGCTCAACTGAAAATGCTTTTTCTACGATAAGTTCAATCTGGAGTTCGAAAAAATTGTTTTTCCAATCGCCCGACTGCCTCTGAAAAAGGTATAATGAAGGAATTTTATATTGTAAAACACTCACTAAACAATATTGTGAATTAAACATTTTAAAATAAATAAATATTACCTGACGGAAAATCACTGAAAATATTTTCGTTTTGTGGAAGTTAAAATCGAACCCAGCGCCTACTAATGATTAAATTTAAAAAAACAAGTTTTTTAAACTGAAAGTAAGGAGCGACATTAAAACTTAAAACGAACAGAAATTATTCCGTATATGAAAGGGGCTGTCCCCTCCTCAACGCTTCGCTCTTTACGCTAAAGTTTTTTATTGTTTTAAAAAATAAAGTTGTGAGACAGAGTCAAACTTTAGCGTAAAGAGCGAGGCGTTGAGGAGGGACAGCCCCTTTCATATAAGGAATAATTTCTGTTCGTTTTAAGTTTTAATGTCGCTCCTTACTTTCAGTTTAAAAACTTGTTTTTTTTTATTTAATTTCTGATCGTTTTTTAGTTAATGTAGCTTTTATTTTGGCTCACCGTCATTGAATAAGTAAACAAAATTTGCATAAAAATTTTACTTTTCTTTTGCTAAATGGCTGTCTCTAAATTTGGTTTTGACGTAATTTACAAATTAACTTACGTAACTAACTTCTATATTCGTATATTTTTCTTCTGGCAAAATATACAAAGTTGCAGATTTTTGCAGATATGAGCTTGAAAGCTATGTAATAGGGTTTTCTGATACGCTGAATCTGACGGTGTGATTTTCATTACAATTCTTTCACTTGTAAGGGATGCTTCCCCCTCTTTAAAAAATCGGGTAAATTTTCTCAGGCTCGTAGCCTTTGATAAGTAATACTAAACTTAATAAAATTTATATATTTAGAATCAGCATTATAAACACATTCTTTTGATACATTTATTGACATCAAAATTCCGTTTTTAAAAGTTTCGATTACTATTGAGCCGTATCGCTTGTTTTTTTTTTATTACGTATATGTTATTACGTATATGAGGGGGTTCTCCCCTTAGTCAATACCACGCTCTTTACGTTAAAAGTTAAAAAAAAAATTTATTCACAAACCCCTGAATCACAAAGGCCGTTTAATTAGAATAGATAGCTCTTTTGAAAGCACTAATAAAAACTCTAGCGTAAAGAGTGAGGCATTGACTTGGGGGAGAACCCCCTCACATACGTTATAATTTCTGTTCGTTTTAAGTTCTAATGTTACTTCTTACTTTCAGTTGAAAAAACTTGTTTTTTTTTATTTAATTTCTGATCGTTTTTTAAATAATGCTTGGAAATCCGGCGCCCTCTTCATAGAAATGTCCCTTACCCCAACGACCCATCCTCCACGGAAAAACTCTCCAGAATAACCCCCTCCTCTAGCCCCACCCCTCCAGAAAAAAATCCTTCCTGAAAATGTCTGTATACTTCCCAATAACCAATAAATAATGCTGGCAAGTCCGGCGCCCCCTTCATGGCAAGTCCGGTGCCCCCTTCATGGCAATTTCCCTTCCCCCATGAAAACTTCCTTCATGGACAGATCCTCTAACATAACCCCCGACCCCCCCCCCCCCCCACTACCAGAAAAAAACCCTCCTGAAAACTTCTGTATACTTCCCAATAACCAATACTATATGTTAACATTGGGTAAAGTTCATAACTTTTAGCCCTCCCCCTGGGAACTTCGGGGGATTAAGTAATCCTAAAAGACATATTTATCATAATTTTGATCGGGTGACTTTGGGAAAAATATAAGCATGGGAGGGGGCCTAGTTGCCCTCCATTTTTTTGTCACTTAAAAAGGGCACTAGAACTTTTAAGTTCCGTTCCAATGAGCCCTTCCACGATATTCTAGGACCACTGAGTCGATACGATCACCCCTGGGGGAAAAACACACAAACAAAAAAACAAATAAACACGCATCTGTGATCTTTCTTCTGGCAAAAAATACAAAATTCCACATTTTTGTAGATAGGAGCTTGAAACCTCTACAGTAGGGTTCTCTGATACCCTGAATATCATGGTGTGATTTTCATTAAGGTTTTATAACTTTTAGGGGGTCTTTCCCCTTTTTTTCAAAATCAGCCAAATTTTCTCAGGCACGTAACTTTTGATCGGTAGCACTAAACTTGATGAAAGTTATATATTTGAAATTAGCATTGAAACCTGATTCTATTGATGTATCTATTGGTATCAAAAACGCGTTTTCTAGAGTTTCGGTTACCATTGAGCCGGGTCGCTCCTTACTTACAGTTCGTTACCACGAACTGTTTGATAAAAAGCACAGTAGTATTCGACTGCATTACACAAAGGCAGTTTATTTAGACTGTAATTCAGGTCCCATTCTTTGCACAAGAATTTTTTTTTCAGGATTAAAAGATAGGGCAAGAAGAACTCTGATTTTTAAAGTTCCATTAACCACCTATTTCTGTTAGTAAAAATCGAAGATATAGTGCATTTTGTCGAGACCGCTAATCATCTTAAGAACAAAATTGAATAGAAGGAAACGAACTTAGCCAATCAATACAGATTTCTTAGTTATAGTGAGGGGGCTCTAACCTGACTTAGGCTCACAGAGAAAATAATTGCTTTGATAGGTAATGTTTCCGAATTTTTCAAATAAGCAACTTAAATTGCTCTAATGTTTGCTTAGAAATGTCGCTTCTATGACCGTCGATATCACTTCCAAAAACAATAAACAACACTCTACATAGCTGTTGTCGCTGCGTAGAAGAAATTGCCAAGCTGCCGAAACAAGTAAAATTGCTAACTTCAGCAACTAAATTGCAATAGCGATGTGCAACGATAAGGAGCAAGGACTTTTTAGTTTTATAAAGATACAGAAAAAAAAAATAGGACAAGATGTATTTTTTTTTAATGCCAAAAAGCATGTTCTTCAAAATCTAGGGTGGGGTTTGGCTGATTGCTTTTTTGCCCACCCAACCTCCCAAAAAAATTGGTGGCCCTCTATATATATCATGCATAAAAGCCTCACCAAACATCTTTTGACCTAGTGCTCCTACGTTGGTAATCTAGATAAACTCAAGATATTTGTGATGAATACCTACATATAAATTTTTCATAGGAATGGGGGGGGGGGGGAACAAGTATTAAAAAAAACTTTCCTATGAGAAAATTTTCGTGATTTCTTCTAATGTAATAAAATTTAGATGTAGCAGCGTACTTTCAGTCTTATGAGGGTTAATGCCCTTCTTGCCCTCTCTTACTTTTGTATTCCTTACGGACTGTTTTTTAAGGGGGTGGGTATTTCAACAGCAAAAATTATATACGAAAAAGCAAACACATATAAGCTTGGAAAAAGGCGTCCATCCAGGGATTTACGCATGGAAGGGCAGGCAGAGTCCATCTCCTCTCAAACCATGAACTTTTCCAAAATCCTGGGTATTTCTCATTTAAATTATTTAAATAAAAAAAAAGTTTGTTTTATTACTCAGTACCCTTACCCCCTCCCCCCAGGCACCTATGCCATCCGGCATAGGTGCCTGCGTCCCTCCCTTAGCTTGAAGGATTACCTTCTTTTAAGAATCTTACATCATCAGGTGACATAAACCACGCAGGGTGTGAGGTGTTACATGAAGAAAGCAAGGAGGCACAGTATGGAAAAATCATGCCACATGTGGCACCGAGTGGTACTCGGAGATGCGCACCAAGTGGAAGAATCGGTGACCCCTCACCTTTGTTGCTATAAATACTGTGTTGCTGTTTCTCGTTCATATTTTGAAAACTAAATGACCTCACAATCACATTGTTAAAAACGACATTTATAAGTATTTTATAAGGAAGAATAAATAAGGAGTAAACTCGCAGGAGTCTCATTAAAACGACCATAACTAAGATGACGAGACAATAGTTTTTTAATTAGGGAAAGTCAGTTCCAATTTTCTTGATGATAATGATGAACTATCATATTACGGAGAGCTAGTGACGTAATTAGCGGGAAAATGCAATGCTTATCTTGACAGAATGAGATGACGCAGTGTGTCTCCACAGACGAATTTTAATTACTGCCACTTTTATACTATCATGATTCAGCACACAAAACAAATCAAACAGTTTGTGGTAACAAACTGTAAGTAAGGAGCGACCCGGCTCAATAATAACCGAAACTCCAAAAAACGAAACTCTAATAGATACATTAAAAGAATCGGATTTTTATGCTGATTTCAAATATATAAGTTTCATCAAGTTCCGAGCCTGAGAAAATTTGCCTCATTTTCGAAATAGGGGAAAACACCCCCTAAAAGTCATAGAATCTTAATGAAAATCACACCATCAGATTCAGCGTATCAGAGAACTTTGCTGTAAAGGTTTCAAGTTCCTATCATAGGCAGCGCAATAGTGCTGCCTCAGTAAAGAACGATGTTGGCACAACGTATTATCATTTATTTTTTTTTAGACCAGGGCACTTCGTATCGGAGGAGTTGTCGTAGAAACTTCGAAATGGCTCATTCGATTGGAAATTGGAGTGGCTTATGTCCTTTTTAATAGTCAAAAGTGATCGGAAGGCAACAAACACCCCTTCCACGCCCCCCATTTCCCCAAACACATCTAATCAAAATTTTGTTCAGCGTAGTTGATTTCCAGATGGAAAATATGTTTTTGAGGAGGACAATCCCCCACAGCCTTCAGGACAAGAGTTTTAAGTTATGCCCTGGGGGCATATAAGAACGACGTTGGCACAATGTATTACTTATTATTTTTTTCCTTTAGACCAAGGCACTTCGTATCGAAGAAGTTGTCGTAGAAACTTCGAAAAGGACTCATTCAATTGGAAATTGGAGTGGTGTGTGCCCTTTTCAATAGTCAAAAGTGATTGGAAGGCAAAGAACACCCCTTACACGCCCACCCTTTCCCGAAACACATCCAATCAAAATTTTGGGATAGCCATTTTGTTCAGCGTAGTTGATTTACAGATAGAAATTATGTTTTTGAGGAGGACACTCCCCCACAGCCCTCAGGGCAAGGGTTGCAAGTTATGCCCTGGGGGCATATGAGATTTTTATAGAAAGCGTTGTCGTAGAAACTTCAAAAATGGTTCATTCGATTGAAAATTCGAAGGGCTAATGCCCTCTTTAATAGTCGAAAGGGATTGGAACGCAACTAACCCCCCTCTCACGCCCACCTTTTCCCCAAAAACATCCAATAAAAATATTGAGATAGCTATTTTGTTCAATGTAAGTTCTGGAAATTAGGGTCTTTGAGGATGACAACCCCCCACAGCCCTCAGGGCAAGGGTTGTAAGTTATGCCCTGGGGGCATATAAGGTTTTTATAAGGGGCATATAAGGAAAGCGTTGTCGTAGAAACTTCAAAAAGGGACCATTCGATTGGAAATTGAAATGGCTAGTGCCCTTTTTAATAGTCAAAAGTGACTGGAAGGCAACTAACACTCCTTCCACGCCCACCATTTCCCCAACACATCCAATCAAAATTGTGAGATAGCCATTCTGTTCAGCGTAGTTGATCTCCAGATAGAAATTATGTTCTTGAGGAGGACACTCCCCCACAGCCCTCAGGGCAAGGGTTATAAGCTGTTCCCTTGGGGCATATCAGGATTTTATAGAGGGCGTTGTCATTGAAACTTCAAAAAGAGCTCATTCGATTAGAAACTCAAAGGGCTAGTGCCCTTTTTAACAGTCGAAAGTGATTGAAGGGCAACTAACCCCCCTATCACACCCACCTTTTCCCCAAACACATCCAATCAAATTTTTGATATAGCCATTTTGTTCAACGTAGTTGAAAGTTCTAGAAATTGGGTCTTTGAGGACGACAACCCCCCAAAGTCCTCAGGGCAAAGGTTGTAAGTTATGCCCTGGGGGCATCTAAGTTTTTATAGAAAGCGTTCTCGTAGAAACTTCAAAAAGGGCTCATTCGATTGGAAATTTAAATGGCTAGGGCCCTTTTTAGCAGTCAAAAGTGACTGGAAGGCAACTAGCACCCCTTCCGCGCCCACCATTTCACCAAACACATCCAATCAAAATTTTGAGTTAGCCATTTTTTTAAACGTAGTTGAAAGTTCAGGAACTTATATCTTTGGGTTGTACACTCCACCATGAGTTTTCATATCAAGGGTTATAAGTCATGCCCTGGGGGCATATAAGGTTTTTATTAAAATTTTTGTCGTAGAAACTTGTGAAAGGGCTCATTCAATTGGAAGTTCAAAGAGCTAGTTCCCTTTTTTAACAGTCGATAGTGATTTGAGGGCAACTAACCCCCCTATCACGCCCACCTTTTCACCAAACACATCCAATCAAAATTTTTAGATTGCCATTTTATTCAACGTAGTTGACAGTTTTGGAAATGAGGTCTTTAAGGATGACAACCCCTCCCCCCCCCACAGCCCTCAGGGCAAAGGTTGTAAGTTATGCGCTGGGGCCATTTAAGAATTTTATAGAAAGCGAGTTGTAGAAACTTCAAAAAGGGCTCATTTAATTTGAATTTGAAAGGGCTAGTGCCCTTTTAATAGTCGAAAGTGATTGAAGGGTAACTAGCCCCCATCTCACGCCCACCATTTCCCCAAACACTTCCGATCAACATTTTGAGATATATATTTTGTTCAACGTAGTTGAAAGTTATGGAAATTAGGTCTTTTAGGATGATAACCCCTTCAGAGCCCTTAGTACAAGGGTTTTAAGTTATGCCCTGGGAGCATATAAGTTTTATATAGAAATTTGTTGTAGAAGTTTCAAAAATGGCTCATTTGACTGAGAAATTGAAAGGCTAGCGCCCTTTTCAATTGTCGAATGTGAGTGGATAGTAATTAACCCCCCTCTCACGCCCACCATTTCCCCAAACACATCCAATCAAAGTTTAGAGATAGCAGTTTTGTTCAACGTAGTTGAAAGTTCTGTAAATTAGGTATTTGAGGATGACAACGGTTGTAAGTTATTCCCTGGGGGAATATAAGTTTTTATAGATAGAGTTGTCGTAAAAACTTCAAAAGGGGCTCATTCAATTGGAAGCTGAGAGGGATAGTGCCCTTTTTAATAGTCGAAAGTGATTGGAGGGTAACTAACCCCCTCTCACGCCCACCATTCCCCAAAACACATCCAATCAAAATCTTGAGATAGCCATTTTGTTCAAAGCAGTAGATATTTCTGGAAATTAGGTCTTTGAGGATGACAGCCCCTCCCCCCAGTCCTCAGGGCAAAGGTTGTAAGTTATGCCATGGGGACATATAAGGTTTTTATTGAAAGTGTTGTCGTAGAAACTTCAAAAAGGCTCATTTGATTGGAAATTGAAAAGAGCGAGTGCCTTTTTTAATAGTTCAAAGTGATTGGAGAACCATTAACTCCCCTCTCACGCCCACCTTTTCACCAAACACTCCCAATCAATGAGACAGTCGTTTTTTTAACGTCGTTAAAAGATCTGGAAATTAGGTCTCTGAGGATGACGACCTCCCACAGCCCTCAGGGCAAGGGTTGTAAGTTATGTCCTGGGGGCATATATGGTTTTTATAGAAAGTGTTGTCGTAGAAACTTCAAAAAGGGCTGATTCGATTGGAAATTAAAATGGCTAATGCCCTTTTTAATAGTCGAAAGTGATTGGAAGGCAACTAACGTCCCTTCCACGCCCGCCATTCCCCCAAACACATCCAACCGAAATTTTGAAATAACCATTTTGTTTAACGTAGTTGAAAGTTCTGGAAATTAGGTCTTTGAGGAGGACAACCCACGTCACAGCCCTTAGGGTAAGGGTTGTAATTTATGCCCTGGGGGCATATAAGGTTTTCATAGAAAGCGTTGTCGTAGAAACTCAAAAAGGGCTCATTCGATTGGAAATCGAAAGACCTAGTGCCCTTTTTAATAGCCGAAAGTGATTGGAAGGCTTGACATTTTTATAGTAAAGATCGATATGGGTACAATGTATTTTTTTTTATTTTTTTTAAACCGGGGCACTTCGTATCGAAGGAGTTGTCGTAGGAACTTCGAAAAGGACTCATTCAATTGAAATTAGAAAGGGCTGATGCCCTTTTTAATAGTCGAAAGCGATTGGAGGGCAACTAATCCCCCACTAACCCATTTGCTTATTATATTTAAAAACTAAATGTTGTCTTAAGATTAAATCAAAATGCACTGTGTTAATGCTAATTCCCAATAAGGCATCTCAGCAGTATCCCAAGAACGACTGAGGTATTATGTTCAAACTTTCGGGGCTACTTCTGTGCTCATAAAATTTAACCAAATCAAAATAGCGTGAGTGTATCCAAGCTATCAAAGAAAGTAAGCAGATTTTGTTGCGAATGGTATCAAGTTTTCCATTTCAGGTCAAATAGAGGAGGTATGAAACTAATTAAACACTACTATTTGTGTCCAGATTTTTAAAAGGGTGTATGTTGTTAAGAATTTTCCCCAGCATACAAATAGCAGGCCAAACAATAAAGTTAAAAAAAAAATTATTTAAAGTATTATTTTTTTCCTGAAAAGACTGTGTCAATATAAAAGGAACGGAAATTAATTGAAAAAAACTTTTTCCACAAAAAAAGTTTTTCAAAGAAAAGTAAAGAACTCCATTATACCAAAAATAAGCGAAAATAAAATCAAATAATCTATCAAGCGTGAAACTACCACAAATCAGCATCGATAAATAAATGAAACCCAAAACTAACAGAAATTACAATAAATAACCGAGTCAAACTCAAAAATAGCAGAAATCAACATAAGTTTGGCGCAAAACCCCTATGCCTTCCCAAGGCCAGAACATAATTTGCACTTTACTGAAAAAAATACAAATGAATGCGCATTGTCAGTTTAATATACATTTACTGATATTGAGTAATCAAAATGTTAATGTTATTTGATTTATTAAAGTTATAAAAGTAAAAACATTTATATTTTTTAATTAATTACTATAAATGATAATTCTTGGGAACCAATACCTGAACTGTCAAACGTGATAAGATGTGAACATCGACAACCTGGACCATCAATTGCGACAACACCAATATCGGCAGCTAAAGCAAAGTATATTAAAACACGATCATTGGAATAACAAACCATTGAATACATTGGACTTAGTTAGCTACTTGATTCTTTGAGGTTCGTCTCTTACTGTTTACTTTAACATGAAATATGCAGTTTTTCGTAAAAAAATTGATTCGATCTTAAAAATAATTTGTTTCAATTACAAAAGGCTTTTAACCCCATTAATTTTCTTTAAAATACCTAAAGGATAGATATAGCCTATCATAAATGGTGTCAGTCAAGAGAATCTCAAACTTATATATTTAAAATCAGCATAAAAATAAAGTTCTTTTGACGTATCTATTGATATTAGAATTCCGTTTTCTACAGTTTCGGTTACTATTGAGACGAGTCGCTCTTACTATATAGTTCGTTACCACGAACTGTTTAATTCTTCACTTGATTTTTTAAGCAATCAAACAGTTCGTGGTAACGAGCTGTATAGTAAAAGCGACTCGTCTCATTAGTAACCGAAACTCTAGAAAACAGATTTTTAATACCCGTTACTTTACGGATATTTTAATATCAATTACAGCAAGGACCGAAGCCTATCTCATTGTAAATGATACAACAGTGAAAAGAGAAAGAGGTATGTGGTATATATGACTTCATACGAGGTTACATTTGATTTTAAACAAATCTGAACAGCTTTCCGGGTTGCAGCGGCAGCTAGAAAACTAGTAATAGATATAGATAAAGTAAAGAACGATAAGAAGTTACTGTAAAGAACAAACCTTAGCCTATATTAACAGAAACAAGAATATCTGGGTTGCACCGGTAGCTAGCAACCTAGTAATTACATAATCTGGGTTGCAGCGGTAGCTAGCAACCTAATAAGAGAAGTTATATTAAAAGACGATCATTTGAAGAGTTGTATTAAAAGACGATCATTAGAAGAACAAACCATAGCATACATTGGACTTATCCGGTTACGTCATAGATCCAGGTTGCAGCGGTAGCTTGCAGCCTAGTAAGAGACGATCATGTCCAATGTTACCAGATATAGTAGCTCATAACTCCTAAAAAAACATGCGGATCAAAACAAAAAATACACCATTAGAACCGCCTAGTCTGAAACCCCTAAATAGGACACTTTCTGACCCTTGGCTTGAACAGCAAGGGAGATATATTGACTTGAAAATCAAGAAAAGTGGCAGCTACTCAGCATTCTGCCTAAATGGCATCTTTTTTCTTTTCTTTTTTTTCTTTTCCACAGATAGCTTGGCACTGGAGCATCGTAGAGTTGTTCAATGGCTCATTTTAAAGGAAATTAATGCGGTTCAAAACCTTTCGTAATTACAACAAATTATTTTTAAAATAGAGTCATTTTTTACGAACAACTGCATATTTCATGTTAAAGATTGATCAATGACGTCATAATCGAAGGTGTAGCCATATCGTTTCTTACTATTCCAATTAAGGAAAAGTCATAGGCTTTTTCCTATTTGTAATTTCACATTAAACAAAGGACAGATCAGACCGATAATTGTAGAAAAAGTCAAGACAGATAGTCCGAGTGATTGAGAGGTAACTCTGGGATAAACCCTTTTTAAGGATTGTATAATACATGTTTAGAATCAAAACACATAAACCGTACGAAGCTGAAGCTGGGATAACGCGATGTTGTAATTGGGATAAGTATTCATAATTTGTTTAAATGCGGGAATCAGGAGGGGGGTCAAAATTCTCCATCAAAATTTACTGTCTTCGGTTAGGGCAGATTCAAATTCACTTTGGAGGATTTTTTGGGGGGATGATAGTAAAGAGTGAGATTAGAACATAAAACAAACAAAAAATTATTAAGTAGTATCACTATACGTATGAGAATCCCCTTGCGATACGTGGGATTGAACCTGTCACCCTTCGATGAGAATGCGCAGCTTTATCCACAACGTCATCGCAAGGTATTATAAACATAATTATAAAAATATATTCTTATATTATAAAAACATTATAAAAATAATTCTTCCAATGCTTTATTAATTTACTTTAATCAGTAAAATTTTAATGGCTAATGTACATAGTTTAACCAGGATGAACATGAATACATAACATGATGCCGTTTTTTTATCTTCTTTCGTAATTTAATAATTGCTCCTGGAAGAAATCAAATTTCGAGCCCTAATGGGGCCCCAAAAGCTAAAACAGTTCATATTAGCCCTAATTTTAAAAATACATTCTTAAAAAAAACTGTTTAGCGAGAAAAATAGCCATTTATATCCGATTCAGAATTGGTAATTACTATTTCAAGAACTCTCGGTATTGCAAGTCTATTATGTAAACATATTTGCAGAAATTTTAAAGGACCAGAATCGGCTCAATAACGATGTCAGTTTGACTGCAAAGTCAATTTTTTTTTTAGATTTTGTTAAATGAAAAGCCAAAAATGCTACCGAGTTTTTTTTTTCTTTTTAATGAAGATAAAAAGTAAATTTTAAAATTCAGGAAAGAAAATTTTCATTTTTCATTTTGCTCAATGGAGACATGAAAAAAAAAACTTTTTTCCCTTTGCTCCTCCCAGGGTAAATTTTCATTAAACACCTGGCTTTAATTGGAACCACCTAGGATTTAGTCTATATTATTGTAGGCACAAAAAAGCCTGTGGTTCCTCCAAAACCACGCTGCTCCTCTCCACCATAAGGCTTTTAGAAGGTATGTACGGGTACCAACTGGAAGGGGGCAATTACCCCCTTAAATTGTTTTTACGTTTTACAATTGTACTTTTATAACTTCTGCTGGAACTTCCATTGATTTGACCCCTCCCCTTAGATTTTGAAGAAAAGCTTTTTTTGACATTTTTATTGAAAAAATACACAAATTGCACCCCCCCCCCATTTTTAAATATTAACCCCTGGGAAGGTATGCCACTATCTTTGTTTTAGCTCTGTCAAAGAATTTGTCCCCTTCCCCCTTCCGAAGTAGATTCCCCCGAAATAAAAAATTAAGAGATAGGCCTATTATGAGAATTTTGTTATGAGCTTCTGTTTTAGTTATCTTTATAATGAGTGTGCTGGTTCGTCCAATCGTACGTAAAAACTATTTACCGTTTCGCAGGCCAAGATATTCAAGTCCGTAAATGTATACATAAAAAGTCTTTATTCATATAAAACCATGACCAGAAGCAGACACTGTTATATGATTCAGTACATAAGTTACACTCTCCTCAGGGTTGCCACCCGGTAAGAAAAAAATCACTAGATTTTGTTGATCTAGTGATTTACTTCATTAATCTAGTGATTTATGCGCTGATTTAGTGATTTTTATGTTTAGGTAATATAAAAAATTAGGCAATATAAAAAACTAGGTAACATAGTGAAACCCCCTACACCCCCCCCCTCCTTGGATACGGCCTTGATTCGATGTACTCAAATTAGTTCAGGAAATTGAGCTACATGAGCTATAGAGCAATCAACATTTTGAAATTTAACTTGAAGACAAGACCGTATCCAGGGGGTACATGGCTTGCCCCCCCCCCCCTAAAAAAAATTCCGGATTTGTAAACAAGAAGAGAAAAAGCAAATCAATAAATTTTTGACACGTTATGTAAAGTTTTTGTGAACCCTCCTCCCCCCAAACAAAACTAACCCTCCATCGAACAAATATCCTAGATATGGCATTGCTTGAAGGATCTTGGTTTTTACAGCAATAATTTCCTCAAATTCTACGAACACTGTATACTCAGCAAGCAGAACCGACTCCCAGAATTGACATCTGCAATGACTAGAACTTGAGCCCACGACTAATTTGGCAAGTATATTCAGACATATGAAAACTCAGCGAACTACATGCACACTCAGACACAATAATAGTAGAACAGCCTCGATCCACCGCTTTATCATAGCCATAAGTAGGCATTAAGAATGGTTTTCCACGAAGAACGTGCAAGGTTTTATATGAACGATTTTCAACATTTTCACGAATAAAATCTTGTTATTGTATTTTGTATGAAAATACAAAAAAAAAATACAAAATCGAGGGAGGGACAATTGCCCCCCAAAAAAAGGGACAAAAGAAGGGACATGATGCACTTGAGAACAAAATAAGCTAAAAAAAACCTAATAAATTGTTTGAAAATTACCTTTCATAAACATTCATTTCCACCATACAGATTATACCATAAAATTAATATATTCGCATTCTATATCTTGCTCTATCAAGATATGCAAAATAATCTTTGTATAATGCGTCATTCTTATGTCAGCAGTAGAGATAGGATTTTTGATAGAAGCATTAATAGATGGCTACCTTGCAGCAGCAGGTGTCGGCTCAATCGCGACAGGGTGTCGTTTCAGATGATCTTTAGTACGGATACGAAGAAAATGACCTTCTGCCCCATTATGGCAATTATCAATGTCCAACATTAAAACCTTACTTTTTATATGCTAATGCCTAGGCAGGCTTATATCGTCAAGGTGTGTGTATGTCTGATATGTTTTGTTTATGGACACCAGGGGCGGTGGTTGAAAGACTTTGACACTTTTAGGCAGAATAAAATGGGTATTAATGTCAATTTGGCTTAGGTTACATCTATCGCTAAATAGGATCTGAAATGTTTCTTAGCAAGTGACGCAAGAACTGGACATTTAGGAAGAATAAGAGAATGTGTCATGTCTTTCCAATAATTTAAATTAGCTGAATTAACGAGTTTCCCTTGGAACAGGCACGGAAGAAAAATAAATAGACATAAGAGATGATATACTGGTGATGTAACCAGATATTGACTTGAACATTTTTCCATTTATTATTTAAGGATATTCTTTATAGTTCTTTAAAATAATTTATGCATGGAATAGGATAACATTGAGTTTTCTAAGGCAGTCCCAGCACTAGCAGCACTAGCTGCAGCATTGACATCAAATCGGCAATTGTCACGTACTATTTACGCGTATCTCATTTTCGAGTATGTCAATCCGAGTATGTCCCCTGTCGTGCTTCTGGTTCTTGAAATATACCTAGCTTGAAAATTGACATGAACAAATAAATATACGAGTCCCATCAAACATAGTGTAAACTCTTCCGTATAAACTGTCTTCCGGATTAAAATGTAGTCATTCTTATGTCAGCAGTAGAGATAGGATTTTTGATAGAAGCATTAATAGATGGCTACCTTGCAGCAGCAGGTGTCGGCTCAATCGCGACAGGGTTCCCATGACATTTCCATCCTCGCTGAAAATTCTCCTTGGAAAATTTCCTGCCTACAATTCCGCCTGGAAAATTCTCCTTGGAAACTTTTCAAGGCCGTATCCAGGGAGGAGTTTTGACCCCCCCCCCCCCCCGAAATCTCCGTCTGACTCGTAAGCGTAACAAAAATCGATAGAAACAATTTTTTGTGCGTTTTTTGAGGGTTTTTATTAAATTTGTTTTTTTTATTAAATTTCGTATCATTTTTCAAATCCTGCCAGAAATCCCCCCTCTGTGGAAAATTTTCCCCAGAAATCCCCCCAAATGGGAATTTTCTCCAGTGGAAAATTAACCCATGGAAAATCCCCCTCCCCTTGTCGGAAAAATTCCCCACACAAATTCAACACCGCTGAAAATTTCCCCGGGACCGTCTCCATACGTAAAATTGAGCCAGTGGAGGCTGTGGGAATCATGTCAAGGGGGGATCATATCTTTCAACTATGCTGAGAAAAATGGCTATTTCCAAATTTTCGTTGGATCACAGGGAAAAGGGGCGTGTGAGGGGGACTAGTTGCCCTCCATTCTATCTGGTCGCTTAAAAAGGGCACAAAAACTTTTTATTTCCGTTTGATTGAGATCTCTCTCAATGTTCTAAAACCATTGGTTAAATACAGTCAGCCCTGAAAAAAAAAAAAACAGAAAAAAAACAAGTATCCTTGATCGGGGGTGTATCCCCTCTTTACCACGATCACACAAATTTTCTCAGGCTCATAGCTTTTGATGGGTATGATTAAACTTAACGAATTTTATATATTTGGAATCAAGATACAAAGGCAATTATTTTTATGAATCTATTGTTATCAAAATTACGTTTTCAGAGTTTCGGTTACAATTGGGCCGAGTCGCTCCTTACTGACAGTTCATTACCTCGAACTATTTGAAAGACGTTCTCCATTGGTGGCTGTGAAGTGAATATCAGATTCATAACTGTTCTGCGGTAAATGCTGTACATTACTGCACAAAAATCCCAAGATTAGGAAACCAAATATATATTTATATAATTAATGTATATCTATTACAACCATAATATATAAAATATAACAATATATATATATATATATATATATATATATATATATATATATATATATATATATATATATACATATATATATATATATATATATATATATATATATATATATATATATATATATATATATATATATATATATATATATAAAATATATATATATATATATATATATATATATATATATATATATATATATATATATATATATATATATATATATATATATATATATATATATATATATATATATATATATATATATATATATATATTTATATATATATATATATATATATATATATAAGTACTTGTCTAGAATAAACAAAATAAGAACATCCTGTACAAATTTGATTAGTTTCCTTTTTTCTTTTCAAAACTTGTTTTCAGGCACAGCCTTGTCTTTTAATAAAAATTTCAGAATATTTACACATAAATTATCTCATCACAAAAGTCTTCAGGAACTAAGCCCGAAGGCGTTAAACTGCATTTCCCCCCTTTTCCATCTCACTTAAAACTTCAATTTTATGGAAATTGCGTTCCAGTTAAAAGCTAGTTTTAACATATCATTTAAGCCTCATTAGTGTAATTAATTTCACCTTCTGGCAGAAAAAAACACCGAGGTGGCCAACTTGTGTGGCTGACTATAGCAGTGCAAAATATTGTGGTGTAGGCCTATTACCCAAATGTAGGTAATATATTAAGTACCAACGGATTGTGGGGCAATTTTACCAATCAAAAGTCAATTAAGACAGAAACTTGAATTTATACCTTATCGGCAAGTTTTTTCGAGCGATACCTGAGATAAAGGAGGGTAAGGAATTTGGGGATACATTTTAATTTGAACAGTTCTATTCTATAGTGATTGATTGCATTATACTCCTTGTCTAAGCCAGAGGTAGTTTTAGGGGGGGGGGGCACTTCTCTGGGTGCAGAAAGTTTAGGGGCGCAAAATTTGATATAAATAATCTCTCGGTTTTAATGATCTTCTAATTCCTGAAATTTTATTTTTATTAAAGTAAAGTGGTGGGTGTAGTTGACAGTAAGTATTAGTAAATCAAATCCGAGATTTCCCTTTTCTATGTCTTCCTCATCATTCCCTGAAAATAAAAGTAAATACACCAAATTTAATTAATTTTAATGCTTTCTGTGATATTTTGTATTTAAATTTTGTTAATAAATTAATTTTTTTAATAAATGAGATTTTTTTGATTTGGTTGACAATTTTTGGGAGACAGGGGGGGGGGGTAGTCAAGATTTCGCCCCGGGCACAAGAGAGGCCAGAACCGCCACTGGTCTGAACTGAATATCTAAACTGACCTGAACTAAATTCTCTTCAAACAGAAAACGCTGAGCTAAATCTAAATGGAATTCTAATATTCAATATGGAATTCTTGTTGTTTAAATAAAATCGAGGGGGCACCCAACTTTATAAAATCCCGTACAGCAGGTGACGGACACCAAACGTGGCAAAACTGTGTCATGGTGGAACTGCTGCATGGATACTGGTGCATGGTGGTACTTTGCGATACAAGCGGGATTCGAAGATGTACACCAGGATGGCAAATACCGGGTACCCCCTCTGATCAAACACGAACAAATGATCCTTTTAATTCTCGAGCCATTGCAACAAATCAATATATTTTTACATTGCTCTTATGTTAAAATATTTGTTGTACAGGTATTGGGAAAAAATTCATTGGGGGAACATATTTTCTCATATAGAGGGTAATTTGGGTTCGTTTAAAGGTTTAATGACACTTAACTATCTTTTCAGTTCTCAAAATTTAATTTCATTTGTTATGTCATACACGTAGATAATTTCGGAGACCACACTGCCTTTCCATGACGATAAAATAAAAGTTCAAAATAGAGATAAAATCCTTTTTAATAGACAGTGAGTTTTACTACTGATGACGGTCACTGTATATGTGACCGAGATATCTGGTATTTTTTGTGAATTTCCTATACACTGTCTATTAAAAAGGATTTTATCCCTATTTTGAACTTTTATTTTATCGTTATGGTCATACACAGGGTTATTCAAACTAAAAGGCAGGGCAGTTCCTCCCACCCCCCGATTAGCCCCTTTCTATTTACAGTGAGATCCAAACTTTTTATAACAGTGGTTCAAGAAAAAGCGTCGTTAATTTAATTGTATTTTCTTAAAAAGTTAAACATAATTTTTTTTTTTACACAAAATAACTTCGCAAACATCGCATTCCCATTCTCTGTAATTTTAGTACCAAGGACATTAAAATCAAAATGGTTTTTGACCCTTGGGGCTTGAACCCATCTTGGTTCTACTCATGCCTGGAAACTGTGATTTTCTAAGATTTTTCTTTTGGCTGTTTCAAAACTATGAAGTTTCTAAGTTTTGCCACGTTAAACACTGAAAATAATTAAGCAAATCTGATTAGGATAATTAAATTTGACAACATTTGTTGTCCGTAACAATTAAACATTAGCAGCGTGTAGATTCCCAAAGATAGCAATACCTTCAAAAAGAAGCTGCACCTTCTTAAGTTGATTGGTGTAACAAACTTTTTGCTTAGTTTTTGTTGATTTTTGACTCGTGTTTCTTTTTCTTCAACTTGGTACCCCCCCCCCGTTATCAAAAACTACGTAACTACATACAGAAATACATTAATTAAAGAACAGATTCCCAATTTTTTACTTTATTTTAGATAGCCTATATATGGCTGCGTACTTTTCCATTCAAATAATTCAAACAATCATATGTCACTTTCACTGTCCTTGGTGCTTCAAGTTCAATTTTTAGTCATAATGTTTTGTATTTAAAAACAAACGCTTCATTTTAAACAGCCATTTCTCAATTAGAGAGGACTTGCCACCCCCTTGCCAGACTATAAGCTTAGGTCGAATATGTTCATTTAAACGAAGAGAGATTAAGGTTTAAAATTTCATCGATATTTTTCTGAAGCACCTCTCATGGGAATGTAAAAACATTGGCCCAAAAGTAAGGCTTTTGACATGTTAAGTTCCTACCCCCCTCCCCACCCACCAAAAATCTATCCAAGGATTATCGAAAGGTTGAATTCGACAGCACAATTTCCATCTAGATCATCCGGTACCCGTTTTTTGATCGAATAAATTCTTTGATCCGAAAAATTCCCTTATGCTATGAAATTCTACGGGAAATAATAAAATTAAAGGAAACTCGGATACTTAGAATCAACAAAACAATCGATTTTTTATAATGGAAATCAACACATGTATCATAATCAAAATTTGTTTTTATAGTTCAGGTTTCTATTGACATTGCCTGATTTTCTAAGAAGGGGGGAAACACCCCATAAAAGTCAACGAATTCTTAAGGATAATCACGCATCAGATTCAGCGTGTCCGAGAACCCTATTGTAGAAGTGAGGCTCTCCTCTGCAAAAATGTGGAATTTTGTATTTGTAAAAGATCACAGATGCGTGTTTGTTTTTCTTTGTTTTTTCCAAGGGTGATCGCATCGAACCAATAGTCCTAGAATATTGTAAAAAGGGCTGATTCTGAATAATCCACAAGAAATTTTCCTCGGCGAAATTTCAGCTGTAATGGAATTTTCTAGGGAGAATTTCCCTGGGGGGGGGGGGGTATTTTCCTGACCGGTGGGGGTTATTTTCCATGGAAGGAGAGCTGGACTTCCTGGCTTTATTCTAAACCATCAGAAATTAAATAAAAACTAATTTTTTTTTCATCTGAAAGTAAGGGCAACATCAAAACATAAAACGAACAGAAATTGTTATGTATATGAGGTGGGTTATCCCCTCCTTAATGCCTCACTCTTTACGCTAAAGCTTCACTTCTTGTCTCATTTGCTTAGGAACGACTCCTGAAACACAGGGGCCGTTTAATTAGAATAATCAGCCTTTTTAAAACTTAAAAAAAAACTTCTAACGTAAAGAACAAGGTATTGAGGAGTAATAATAAATTATTACCCATATGCGTAATAATTTCTGTTCGTTTTAAGTTTTGATGTTGCTCCTTACCTTAAGTAGAAAAAAACTCTTTTTATTATTTACTGCACCAAAAGAATTGGCATTTCAAGCTGATTCCAAATATATAAAATTCCTGAAACTTAACGTTACCCATCAGAAGCCACAAACCTGAATATATTTTCTTGATTTTTGAAAAAGGGAGGGAGCACCTCAAAAACGTCAACCGATCCTAATCATAATCACACCATCAGATTGAGCATATCAGAGAACTCTAGCTTTCAAGCTCCTATCTGTAAAAATGTGAATTTTTTGCCAAGAGGAAGATGACGGATGCGTGTTTTTTTTCATAGGGGATCGTATCGACTTAATTGTCCTAGAAGATCGGGAGAGGGTTCATTTTGAACAGAAATTAGAAGTCCTAATGCTATTTTTACGTGATCAGAAAGATTTTGCAATGGGAAAGTGGCATTTGGTGCCATTTTATGGCACCAAATTACGAATTTGCCCCAAACAGGACAAGTTCCTATCAATTTTCAATTGAAAAAAATACTATGCATTAAATTTCCCGGCTGCAGACGAAGCAATGATACGGTGGCCTATTCGTTCCTGGAAAATGACATAGTCCATACAATGCAAATGCTTAAAAAGAATGATTTTCAACTGAAAGGAAGGAGTATCATTGAAACTTAAAACAAATTAAAATCAACTCATATATGAGGGGGCTATCCCCTCCTTAACCCCTCGCCTTTTACACCAAAGTTTGACTTTTTGTTCATATCTTCTAAGAACGACTACTGAAACACAAGAGTCATTGAACTGGAATAAGACGCTTTCTCAATCTTGCTGGGAGGGGACTGAAATGTAAAAAATGATCACAATTTTCATGTTTTCAAAGGAAATTCTTCGAATTAATTTTATGTTTAGGGGTCACCCCCAAACCTCTCCTCTCAATAGACATTATATGAAATCAAAAGGTTATGATCAAAATATATCTTTCACACGAAGGGAGTATCAATTTTAGATTCCAGCCCCCCCCCCTCTTTCCAAAAAATAGCCACTAACTTTTTCTTTAATTCTTGGTGTACGACTAAAAACTAATGTATTTAACATTAATAAAGCCTTAAATTAGTCAATCTATCTAATGAAAATTAAAAATAGGTGTCTGTATTATAATCGTTCATCTTACATCTATCTTTGGTGACGGTCTACAATCTTGCCACAACGAGACAGTTTAACCTCCGAGAGTTGGAGGTTATATGGATATCCTTACCGATTGGTTATCCGTTTAAATAAACCCTTTTCAATATTTTACCACTACTATTCGAAACGACCACCCCTGAAAAAAAAAACTAGTTAAAAGACGAAACAAACAGGTGCCCTCTCGGAAAAAATCTATTTCTCTCGTAAAAAATCCGTAATTCTGTATTATTTTAGATAGGGGCTGGCATTTCCTACTATATTGTATTTGGTAATTTCATCCATGCTGGCCTTCCCCCTCTTTCAAAATTATGCAAATTCCCCTATGATATTATAATTTTGGTACTTGTGTCTTATAGCCACCCGACTCAAGTTCCGTCGAAAATTGAAGTATGGTTAATGCTAATGAAATAAAGCAAAATATGTTGAAAATATAATATTGTATCAAAAAAATTTATGGAAACTACAACAAGGAATTATGGAATACCCAGACCGCATTAGATTAATACGACCTAAACTAACCTAACCAAACCAAATTACGAACTAAATATTTCATTAAAATATAGCTACATTGTAGTTTCCCACCGAGCCAAAGCTAATGTTGTCTAGTATAAAGACCATGAAAACCGGTGATTGTCTCATGTTCGCGATTCAAGATCTTGAGTTTGGTGGCTATAATATAAAATTACTATAATCTTTAACAGGTACCTTCAGAACCTATAGCACAGTATATAAATATTAGACAGTATGATCGTCCCCTATGTCACCCATTATAGAAACCCGGACCGAGGTGTGAGTGTTCCGGAGAACGTAAAAACATAAGCGACATTAGATCTTTCCAAGGGTAGACAAGGCAGATTTCTCTTGAACGCGAAACTTGGCTTTAACGTTGGAACACTAAATTTTAAAGAAACTAATTTTATATCAATTTATTCCAATACATATATGAAAATTGGTAATTAGTAGTGCAATGTTATTATTAGATGTTTTTAGGAATTACAAGTTGGTTTCGAAGTCTCGAGTTGGTTTCAAAGGCATTTTGAGAAAAGTTTCTGCCAAAATAAGTGTTCCAGGGTAATTGGACAGCTGATGGCAGATCAAATGAGAGGAGCTGTTTGCACGCGCTAATGAAAGAGTATGTGGAAGGAGCTGTTTGTTCGCACCGAGAATGAAAAGCCAGAAATCATCTGCGGTGAACTTACTGCTAATTATCTTTATACAGTAAGTCATAGGCAACCTATAGTAAGTCACAGAGGATAGAAAACAGATACGGCGGTCCTCTTTCTCCATCCGTCATGCTCTTCAGCTCTTAACATTACTTATTCCAGGTAATTGGTTCACAAAAGCATCGTCCCTCTGGATTAAACCCTATTTTGCAACTGAAAATGCCAATTATCTAATAATACCCTTTTAATGTGTTGAACCCGCACATTTGACGTTTACATGAGCAATGAACCGTGCATTAGGTAGCAGAAACCCAACTGTCTCCATTGACTTTTCTATGCCTTCTTTTGTGAGTGTCCATAGCAATACACAATATGATAGTGCTACTGGTCTCTTTGATTCGGAATCCAGGTCTTCACAGTACACTGACTCTTGCAGCTGATTCGGGAAGTATGTGGATTATTTATTAAAAACGTAAAGTGAGTCTAAAAATAGTTGACTATTAATCAGTGCAAGCTGTGAACGGAAGAGTGCCATCATACCTGCACACACAGGCATGTATGCTGGAATTTTTTCTGATGGAGAAGGGAAAAATTCGACAGAAAACAAAAAGAATAATTATCAATTATTAAAAATACAAGAAAGTCAAGAGGGTGCATTGTAGTAGAGTACGCACATGGAGGCTACCCATCGAACGTGCCTTTGGACATATTAACATTTTTGCAAAGATTTGCTTGGAAGGTTCTACCGAGTATTGTGGGCAAAGGTAGATGGACAGCCGATTGCAAAAAAAATCTTTATTATGAAATCAAAACCGTGTTTGATTATTTTTTTCGTTTTGTTAACCTGGGGCTTGGAGAAGCTCTATACCATTCAAGCCTTCCTGGAAGCTGCATCAAACCCAGGGCTCTAAAAAGAAGTCTATATTTGGGGTTAACTATTAGAATTTTTGTCGAGATTTTTTGTGCGTTTTCGTGCATTTTCAGGTTTTTGGTGAACTTCTTTGAGTTTAGGGATTCCTCAACCATTCTCTGTTGTCTGTCAGTTCCTGTATAGAAGAATGAACACCATTATGGGGACATAGACAACATTATATGGGAGTCGATTTTCCAGCGGAAAAGTACTAGAAACCGTAGAAAAAAGGTCTTTAAGCCAAAGATTCTTGGAGGTTTCAGTTATAATAGTTGGAACAATATCAGGGAGATTTACCCAATGCCCTAGCCTCTTTTGGGTAATCTAAGAAATAGATATTGTCAAGTTTTTACCAAGAAACTCTTGATTAAATACCTTATCGAAACTTTCCTTTCTGAAAAATTTTTGCAGTTGAATAATTATTCTCGATTCAACTTCCCACCCGTCCGTGGTTTTTCTGCTTGAAAAAGTTTTGGGTATCCTCTGCTTTAAGTTAATGTTTTTCAAAACCAAAAACCCAATTCTTGTGGTTTTCAACGAAAGTATCAAAGATATGTCATATGAAAAAAAAATATGTTTAATATTAAAATTCTTTATCAAATAACTTGGAAATCCGCACTGACCTAAACGTAATATGAATGTTATAGCTGATTGACCCTGTTGGAGCGAAGCAAGGACAAGAAGCCCACACTGCCTTGCAAAGTGGGTTTTTTACTACCCATGACCCACCTCCTCCGACAATTCGGCTCGTAATAGATTATTATAGGCAGCACTTTAGCGCTGTCTAAATAAAGTGCCACATTCCTTCAATATTTTTTTTCATCTTTCCTTAGCCCATGGAAGAGGTGGTTGCACAAATTTCAGAGAGGGTTCATTCGATTCAAAATTGAAAGTTATAGTGTCTTTTTTACGAGTCTAAAGCTACTGGAAGATAATTAGCACCCTCCCGTGCTATTTTTTCCACCCCTCCCCCCTCTAGTAACCTCAAAGGCATCTGATCAAAATATATAGATAGTCATTTCATTCAAAATAGTCAAAGTTCCGATAAATATGCCCCCAGGAATGGCAGGACCCTCAACGCACCCAGGGCATGGGCCGTAAAAAATACGAATTGACAATTTTTTAGATTCAATATCAATAATTGGAAAATGGGTTGGGGGCTTGTTTGATCTTGGCTGTGCGATTGGTTCAAAACTTTCAGCGATCGTTCTCTTTGTCACAATGATCAAACATTTTGCTGCGTGAAAGAGAGAAGTAGGGAGTTCAGAAATAGGCTTCGTTTCAGTGAGCCTTGAGGAGGAAAGGGGCGATTGTACGTTGAATTATAATTTAGGGAGAGAGGTTCGAGCTTAAGTCAAAATACACTATGCACATCCAGGCTTTCAAAATATCTTAACTACAATATATTAGGAACGACTAGGGAGATGGAGTTGAAATTTTTAGCTTTTGTAGGAGAAGGAAGGGGAGGGGTATGAGGACATAAAATTTTGCTTTTAAGGCAGAGGAAGTTAAATATTACATCATGGATCCACCTGAACATTTTTCCCCTCTAGCCCCCTATGAAGATTAAATCTTATTTAGAATTCAGTAACGAGGTAAAAGACACTCCATGTGGTACGAGATTATCAAAATAGTATATCTGCCAAATGTCTGGAATAGCTTTGTAACCACGTTAAAACTTTCAGGAAATGTTAAACGGGTCGAGCGGGTCTCAAGTTTTGACTTGGGAGAAGGGGGCCAAGAGGGACATCAAAAATGTAGCCCCCTATCACCTTAAGCTTTTTACAATACAAAACTCCATGGGACTCCACATATTTACGGTTACGCGGCTAGTTAAACCAAATAATACTCCAAGTTTTCAGGTGACCCTGTGGTAACACAGTGGATTGATAGTGTGATTGGCAATACGGAGCTCAGGGTTCAATCCATGCTACGGCAAGGTCAGGCAACAGGCCTGCTACTAGTCCCTGTAAAAAAAGGCTCAGAAACTGGAACTTTGACTCGACGTTCTATCAGCCATCAAAGGTTCTGGAGGATCTTATCTATTTAGCTTAAGTTGTCAGGTGATCAAAAGAGTGTAGGCCTATCTGCAATATCCTGGGAACAGATTTGGGATCAAGTTGACACCTTTGGGGACTGTTGGGGGTAGAGAAAGTAGACCTGGTATTTCGAATTTGCGCTGAGGGCAGATTATGAGGGTCACAAGATTTGATTTCAAATCCATTTAAGAATTTTGACACTGGGGGTCCCTGATGGAGTAGAATCTATCCCCACTGAAATTGCAATATACAATAGACAGAAAGAAACAGTGTATACTCAGGTTATTAGAGCAGCCTATTTCCCTTACCCCAGGAAAAACTTGGGGATGTGAAATTTTCAGTGTTTATTGAGGGGGCGACTGGACCTAAAATTTTAATTATGGGGGGGGGGGAGTGCAGAGGGAAACGGAAAGAAACTATGTATAATGACACGTCTGGAATATCTTGGGAATAAAAGATGAAGATCAAGCTGAAACTTTTTTGGAGTTTTGGAGGGAGTTGTTTGTTTTTAGATATTATTAATATCAAGCACTGATTGGATTTTCTTTTAAGTTCCTTTTATTCATGTTAAAAGACATAAGCCAACACCCAAGATACAGAGTTTTTCTCACCATCAAATGACCATTACTTAATAGCCATTTGTATTCAGTTTGAATTTCTCTTGAGTTTTATGGATTTGCTGTTCTTGACCTTCAAACTCATTATATGGTTTTAATAAATTATCTTTTTAATTTCTAGGCCTCCTCCCAGACACCCACGCAAGGGAAAGAGGTGTGAATTTTCTTGAGTCCCACAACTCAACCAGATTTTGAGATTTCTACACTGTCTTGCATTGTCAATATAATCAGAAAATTTTCCGCTCCTGTCAGGGGCGTCGTTGGGGGGATCAAGGGGGGACAGTTGCCCCCCAATAATGTGGAGAAAAAATTATTATATATCCCATAACCCTGGACTATCCAGATATGGACCCCTCTAGCCCTCCCAATAAAAATGCTGGAGATTCGCCCCTGGCTCATGTATTAGTAACTCTCCACGCCAAAATGGGATCTAATGTATATCCCTGACCCAAACCAAGGGTGTCTATTATGTCTAATAAACTGTCCCGGGTCCTAAACGTTTAATATCCACCAAATAAACTCGTGAAATATTTTCAAACATCATACTTTCGGTCTTAACCCACCCCTTGTAACCGTTCATTCATCTTCTCTCCCAATGCCTAAGTATACTTACGCCCCTGTCGTTCTCCATCAAAACCTCATTCAAGTATCAAGTTCACTTTGTCGACAAAAACTCAAATTGAAATCTTTACAACCAATTAATTTGTAGATATTTTCCAAAAATCTCAAGTTACTTTGCAATCTCGAACAGAGAAAGCTGGCATAAGCACTACACTATTGAGAAAAACTTTTCTTCGTGCCTTTTAATACTGTCAAAGGTGATAAGACAACAATGCAACGTTTCAACAGGTGACACCTTATTGCACTTGACAATTGAATAGAATTCCTGGACCTAAAAATCCAAAAGGGACATGTCAGATCACGAGGTGGATAACAGAATTCTTCACAGACATACGACTCTCAGAATGCCTAGCATAGACACATTGCTGTCAAACTACAAAATTCATCTGTGGTAATTTAAAAAGCAGTATGTGACATTTTTTCTGGGCCATATCTAGGATTTTTTGGGGCGGGGGGGGGGACGAACAAAAAATTTTTTAAAAACGCGTCAAAAATTTGTTTATTTTCATTTTTGTAACGTTTTCACGATTCGGACAAAGACTTCGGGGGGAGGGTTTAAACTTCCTAACCCCTACCCCTAGATATTTTTTTGGGTCTGGGAGTGGCAACTGAAGGAATGATTTTGAAAAAAAAATTGGGGGATTCCATACAAAAATAAATCATATAGCCCCCTTTTATTTCATATCAGACTGGTGCCTGATTTGTCACCCATGCTGAGTTACCGAACCAAGGTCGTATCCAGGGAGGAGGTTAGGGGGTTTAACCCCCCCCCGCCAATATTTGTCCGAGTCGTATAAATATATCGAAACACGTGTACATAGAAACACATGCTTGATGTTTTTCTTTTTTTAACCCCCTCCGTCTCCTCGAACAAAAATTCTGGATACGGCCTGGAACCGAACTCTTTTTACGAGCAGGAAGTATCTCAGGATCCCAAGAATCTTATGATTTTTCAAGTATTTCATGTTACTTTATATACAATTTACAGGTTTTTAACAATATTGACCTTGAGAAATATAATTCTCGCCAAAAAAATTCGTAGCCATCGAGGGATCCCTCTTAAACCTATAAAAAAATTTCTAAACAATACATAAATAAAGAATGGTGTTATAGTACAATAAACCACTTAATGGTTCATACAAAGTTCCAATAGTAAAAACAAAGTTACCCTTAATCATAATTCAAGACTTTGCCAATAAAATTTCGAGGCTCATCAACCCTTTGCAGTAACACCGCTTAATGTTCAGTTTTAATGGTCAAAATGCAGAGCTGTCTCTCTTCTTCACCCATCATAAATTAAACATGTTTACCCAATAAAACTTTTTACGAGAAGATGCCCACTTTGCGCCACCTGGTGCACATCTCAGAACGCCACGTGTGGCGCAGAGTTCTACTGCGCTTGATATAGTCCCCAAAATGCTTGGTATACTCCCCGAAACGCTTGGAACAGTTCCGCCATGCTTGTCACGGGCCAAGCAGCATTGCCAACGCGGTACAATTGTACCGTTTTTGGTACAATTTGGAGGTCCTGGTACAATGCGGTACAATTAGAAATTGTTTGGTGCCATATAAATTCCATGGTATATTTGGGTGTTACTTGTTCTTTTCTATCTCGGATATCGGTTAAAGTTTTAGTTTGTCAAAAATACTCTTCTTGTTACGGCAAATATTTGACTTACTGTTCAAATGGTACAAATCAACCCCTCGTGGTACAATTTTAGTCGGAAAACTGGTACAGCCTATTTCGAAGCGTTGGCAACGCTGGCACTAAGTAGTGTACATGATTTCTGAGAGTGGGCAGAGTTATGATGTGTAAGAGATTCTTGATTGCAATTGCTGCTGTTTTGTTAATGCAGGCAAATCTAAATCAAAGGGCTGCCTACTTTGACACTTGGAAATTTGAGGCAATGACTAAAGACAAGTTAAGAAAGAATAAGCTCCTCCTACGTCCTTTTTGGTGCATAAGGTGTCGATCGAAGCAGTTTTGACAGAAGTTTGGTGAGAATTTGTTTAACCAACGGTTCCCCTTCTCCGTCGGTCCTGTTGTAGCGAAGATCAAACCCCGGGCCCGAAGGACAGATTTGGACGACTGTTCACACTTGAAGTAGATACCGCAACAATTCTTGGTCAAAAATAATTTAAAAGACTCAACATTTCCTAGAAGTGTCGGCTTAATATCTAAGCTGTTCCTGAAATATTGCTGATATTTCCTTTTGACAACCTGCAGACAAGGTGGGATTTGATTTAGTTCATCAACCTCAATATTCTTAGACGATTCCATCATGATAATTATAATAATAATATAATGCAAAAACGTAGGCCAGAGCCTCTTACTAAAGGTAATACCATTACCTTTAATAGAAATAGTAGAGCAGCAGTAGAAGTAGTAGCAGTAGCATGCACAAAGTGCTTTTTGGTTGGTTCAACATCCCCCTCAACATGTCCTGAAAGTTTCCAAACACTCTAAGTCCCTCCAGAGATATTGCTGATACACCATTTTGACAACATGCATGCGTATAGTGTGTTTTGATTAAGTTCAAACTCCCCCTAAGCATTCCATGAAAATACACACATAGCATACAGTGCGGTTACTTCAACATCTCCCCCAACATGTTTTTTAGGATTAACTTAATAATCTAAGCTGTTCCAAAGATACTACTGATATGCCTTTTTGACAACCTGCATGTACACAGTGTTTTGATTTGGTTCAACTTCCCCCTCGAAATTCCCTGAAATTATCACCTTAGTAGGTAGTAGTTCTAGTATGCATGCACATATTGCCTTTTGGTCAGTTTAACATCTCCTACTCATGCTCTGAAAGTTTCAATTTAATACTAAGCTGTTCTTAAGATATTGCTGATATGCCCTTTTGAGTATTGGTAGTAGCGTGAGCATATCGCCTTTTGGTCAATTGATCATCCCCTTCGTCATTCCCTAGAAGTTCCAACTTAATACCCAAAGCCGTTCCTGAGATAAGCCCTTTTGACAACCTGCATGAACTAGGGTTTTCTTATTTAATTCAATACTCCCTTCAACGTTCCCTTAAATTTTCATCTTCATACCCTTAGACTTTTTGGACACCAAGGGTCAAAAATGCCCCACTTTCACTTAACAGACCTTGCCCCAAGAGGAGTGGGGGGGGTCATCCCCAGAACCTCTGAATTTCCAATCGTATGAGCCCCCTCCAAAGTTCCTACGACAGTTCCTTCTGTACAAAGTATCTTGGTAAAAAAAAAAAAAAAAAAAAAAAAAAAAAAAAAAAAAACAATATAATATATAGTGCCAACTTGGTTCTTTACCTAGGCAGCGCTACAGGTCTGCCTGAGATTAAGAAATGGTCAGCAAGCTTTACATGAGTTAAAAATAGTGTAGAATCCCTACGGCCCTCAATAAACCAAAGACAAAAGGGTTAAAAGAAAGGATATACATAATCTAGCAAACCACAAATACAAGCCCCCAACCTACACGAAGCAACTAACTGTCTAACCCCTTTCTTTTGGAATCAATAGTAATTTGATCAACAAAACACATGCAAACTGTTTTAATTTTTTCAAAAAGACTCCTTTTCCACTGCATACTACCTCCCTTGTTAAAGACACACAACCTCTCACGGAATAAAGTAGGGTGTCTTGGATATTTCTTAGAACTTATGAATCAACAAAATCTTGTAAAAAAAAATTTCTTTCACTTCTAAAAATTAAATTTCAGACTTAATTAGGAAAGGCAGAGATAAACGTCAATACTGTTACCGAAAAAGCGAAAGGGGAAAAAAGTGCTAAAGCATGTTGGAAACAGAATAAGCTTCTTTTTTTTTTAATTGAGGATACAACTAAAATTCCTATCTATTGCATATTTGAGATGTAAATACAAAAAAGCTGTGTGATAATGATACCAAAGATCACAGGATTCAAAGGTAACTTTTTACGCTTTGGCATTTGACGAGTTTTGACATTTGACAAAAAATCGAAAGGAAACAATGAAATGAGACATTGTGGATGAAATAAATAGAGTATTTACACCACGAAGCAAAAAACGTATCCAGGATTTTGTTCGAGGGGGCATTTTTTTGGGGGGGGGGGGGGGAGGTGTTAAAAAGCACATCAAAAATTTGTTTATATACATTTTTGTTACATTTTCACGAGCCGGAAAAAATGCAAGGGGAGGGCCGAACCCTGACCCCCCCCCCTGGATACAGCCATGCTTCTATGATAAAATCAGTTTATATTGTAATTTGAGATTTTATTATTTAATTAATGAAATAATTAATCCAAAAAGTTTTGTGACAGTATACCAAATATCACAGCATTTCAAGGCAGGTTTCGAAATTTGTGATGTTTTGACAAGTGGTGACATAAAATCCACAGGGGGAAACTGAAACAAAGGGTCCTCGAGACAAAATGAATCAAGTTTTATAATATCAGAGATAAACTTGAACTCTGAGTGTCTGTGATGAACAAACAAAACTAAACACACAGCATAAATATTAAACAGTAGCGAAAATTTGTTTCAGAAATAAGACACATCAGAGAGCACGGAAAGGGAAGTTTCCCTTTGCGTCACAGCATTAGTTTCAGTTGCTACCGCAGCATAAATAGTAAAGAAGGCGGAGTCGTGAAGAAAGGTGTACGACTGATGTATCCCAAAAATCTTTGAAACTATAGGAATTTTCACTACTATTTAATATTTATATTGTGACTAAACTGGAGACCAGAATAAATCAGGTTTTAGCAACTCAAAGACGAATATTAGTAACGTTTGTGTTGCATATTTGGGAGGTCAAGTCCGACAAAGCTCTGTGATAGTGACATCAAAGATCATAGAATTCAAAAACAAGTTCATACAAGTTTTTATATGAAATCCAAAGGAACAAAAATGAAATGAAAACCATCAGAGATTAAATGAATTAAATCTTGTCATCTCAAAAATGATCTCAGAGAGGTTTAAATCCAGAAAAGCTCTGTGACAATGGCGCCATAGATCATGCACTCAAAGACAAGTTTTGATATTTGACCTAAAATCTAAAGGAATAAAAATGGAGTAAAAGACATCGCAGATAAAATGAATCAAAAATGAATCAAGGCTTGTCACCTCGAAGATGACGTTAAAGTTCCATTTCTGTTGTATATTTGAGAGGTATAACCCAACAAAGATCTGTGATGGTAGAAGTGATAAGTATAATGCTGAAGATCATTGGAGCCAAAGGCAAGTTTTGACATGCAACCTCTGGCGTTTGACCACTAGAATTAGGTGCATAATGAAGACTTTGTTGATGTACTTGCTCGTAGACATTGTAGTTTATACATAGAGAAATGAAATGAGGAAATACATACATAGGTAGGCTAGAGGGGCAGCAATGTGCATACCGTCACTAGAGACAGGACAGATAGGTAGGCTATTCAAAGGGGGACCCGATGCATAAAATATCAAGTTTTTAATTTCAAGTTAGATTGCGAAGTGATAAACAATTTTAGATTTTTTTAGATAAACAATTTTAGAAAATTTTAGATTGAAAGCGGAGCCCTTGGAAGGATCTTAGAGCTGAATTATCCCAAGTCTTCCTTTTTATCCGCAGTGCAGAATAGATCTAATCTTACATACTAGTTTTCTTCTTACTTTTTTTTACTTTAATTAAATTCAAGATTTGTTATTATAAATTAGACATAGCAGCCTTCAACGAAATTCCTCAAAAACTGAGGCTATTACTCTGCAATTGACAATCAACCTCATTTCTCCCCTTAACTGCATACTACTTTCGTCTGGCCATAAACCTGCTGAGCTCATAAAAAATAAGGGATGCTACCATTTCGAACAACCGTCACAAGCACTAAACGTCATTTCGTCGACAAGGAACATCTGTCAGAACATCGACACTACAGTTCATCGACAGTCACAATTTCTACCCGTCAGAACGTCGACAGTCATAACATCGACACGTCAGTTCATCGAAAGTCACAATCGCTATCCGTCAGAACGTCGACAGTCATAACATCAAGAAATTTTTTAGATGTTATGGCGTGGCGATGTTATGACTGTCGACGTTCTGACGGTTAGTGGTTCCGACGGATTTTCGTTATTTTTTTAGATGTTATGACGTGTCGACGTTATGACTGTCGCCGTTCTAACAGTTAGTGGTTTTGACGGATTTTCGTTATGGAAAAAAAAATTTGATGTTCTGACGCGTCAATGTTATGACTGTCGACGTTCTGACGGGTAGCAATTGTGACTGTCGATGAACTGACGTGTCGATGTTATGACTGTCGACGTTCTGACGGGTAGCAATTGTGACTGTCGATGAACTGACGTGTCGATGTTATGACTATCGATGTTCTGACGGGTAGCGATTGTGACTGTCGATGTCCTGAAGGTAGCGGTCCTGACTTGTCGATGTCCTGGCGCCTTTCCAAAAATAAGCCTGTGGGTTTGGCAATACAAACCCGGTAAAATATAGACGACCAAAAGAAATAGGACGAAAAATTCATAACTAGCCTATACAAGGTATTCGGCATTCAAAAGTAAAAGGACCAGATGACCCTACGCCTAACTATAAGACCAAAACTTAAAATCAAATAGATACAACATTCCTTAATTCCCTAAAATGTTAAATTTCTTAAAAATATGAAGCTTTTCTGGAAAAATGGCTTTCGGAAATTCTTACCCAAGCTCCTGTAAACTTCTGCAGGCTCCCATTCCTGAAAAAAAAAGAGGGCACCCATGATACAGGTCGTCATTAAAAACAAAATCCCTAAAACTGGTGATCCTGATTCAAGGGTGTCTGCAATATATTCTGGTGTGAGAGAAGGGCATGTAATTTTTTTTTTGGGGGGGGGGAGTCTAAAAAAAAAAATTACACAAACATAAAATGTTTTCAGAATATTGCGAGGGGAATCCACTTTCCGTCACCTGATGTGCTTCTCAAAACGCCACGTGTTCTGCACATTTTCACCACGGTTTGCAAGCGTCACCTTGAGTACGTAAGTTCCGAAAGTGGGCGCCTCCTCAGAATACTGCAACATTTCCATCTTCTAGTTATGAAGGGTGGCACGAAAGCCCCCCTGTTAACACATGAACGATTCATTGTTGAAACACTGGCTGACATCGATCCTTGTCCGTCCTTTCTAAACATCTTAGAAATAACTTCCCCTTAATATATCAAGAAGCACTTCACATCTCTTCCAAGATATTTCAGTCAAGTGATTCTTGTTGTGAATATTAGATTTGACTTGTGTACATACATGCTCGGATAAATCATTCAAAAGTCTTTCGTCTTCATTTGAAGTAATCGGGCGACTTTTCCTGTGTCTTGGTGCAGCTCGTTTATCAAATTGTCTTTGAATTGTTCAATTGCATCCGCAGTCATTGTGGTCATTACTCAAGCTTCAGGGTTTTATTTACGGGTGGCAGTGGTTTTCATTGCTCAAAAATCCTCCCTCAAGGTATATCCAATAGAGATAAATATTTAATTGACACTTGAGAATATCAGCACCACTTATGATAAGTTTGGATAACCATTTTCTCATTTTTATTATCATCAGCCGCATGGAAGCTTTTTATAACTTATTCCGAGGCCCTCGCCACTTCCAGAGTAGCAACATTTTCTTCTACCCCCAAAGACCCTAAAATAATACTATATTTTTGAAAACAAGTACGACCTTAAAAAAATGAGCTGCGCACAAACGTGTGCAAAAGATTTTTTTTGGAGGGGGGGGGGCGGGCCGATTAATTAGAAAAATTAATAATTTGAATAACAAGTTCTCTGAAATTCAGAAAAATTCAGGATTTTTTTCTGGGGGCCAGCCCCACCCCCTTCATACGTTCCTGGTAGTGTATTACCAGTCTTCCATATTTTATCTTCAAAGTGTTACTATGTTTTGTCAATAATACCTGGGATCGTTTGAAAAAAAAGTATTCTAGTAAAAACTACAATCTTTCGAAAGACAATTAAATAGGCTATGTGTTGTACAATGCCAGTTTTCGAGATTTTGTAAACCTTACGGTTTTGCCTTCACTGTTTCATCATGAGTACGATATACAACACAGGACCGTAAAAAAATAATACTTTTAAAATGAAATTCAATCCTTGCAGAAAACAATTATAAATGTACTGCACACTGACAGTGTCTCGTATTTTTTTGGGAAGGGGGGGGCTTACCATTCCACTTTTACAGTCATATAATGTACCACCCAGAACCAAATAAAGATATTGATTATAAAATATTTGTATGAAAGATATTTTTTTGTTGTTTTGTTGTTTTTGTTTTACACGATTTCGATTTCCCACGATTTCTTGCTGTTAAAGCGCATGTACCAATAATTGTAAATTGGTTGATAGCTTCCTACTTTTTCAGTTCTCTGCTTAATAATTAAAATATTGGATTGTAAGTAACATTTGGAACAAGATTTGATTATTTAGTCAAAAGTTTCGATGAACAGTAGTTTTGTTGAATAAATTCTTAGTAATAATTTTACTAAAGAAATTCGGGTGGACAGGGACAGGTATTAGCCTACTATTCATGTGGATGAAAGTTCTGCATGACTTGATCTTTTAAGTGGCTAAAGCCACCACGACCTCCAGAATAGTGTTCTCAGATGTCTAAATCCATTGTATACAACAAATATTTTTTTGTTGTTTTGTTTTACAAAAAAAGATTTAAGTGTTTTTTTGTTTTTTTTAGGTAGCCTCTGAAATTGAATTTTTCCTCTCGCTTTTTGGAAAAAGTCCCTTTTCTTTCAAAAGTAGGTAAAACTTCATTCTTTTAAAATTGCAGGGGTTTAAAAACTACTAAAAATATTTATTATTTATTAAAAAATAAAATAGACCATTTTGAACGATTAAAAAAACAATCTGAAGGAGGTTGAAAATGAGTCAAGTTTGTTTAAAATTTTGAAACCTAATTCTTACAAAATTCTTAGGAATTCTTCTTCTTCTCAATTTTTTTTCCGTGTTTTTGTTTAGTGTTAAGTTTCAACCTTGTCAGAGATCTTAGCGATGGGAAACCACCGAAGATAGGCGCAGTTCAAACCATCTCAGGCGAAATGCTAGAAGATGAAAACGCGCAACTTGATCGATGGAGGGAGCACTTCGCAGAGCTATTAAACGCCGAAAGAATCGTCGTTGACCCTAACCTAACTACATCCATTCAGCAAACAACATATAAATATCTAGCAGAGCCTGATCCTCCCTCGGTAGAAGACATACAAAATGCCCTGCGGAGGAGGAAGAACAACAAGGCACCAGGAACCTGAAGGATCACAATCGAGTTGCTAAAGTTCGGAGGACTGTCAATGCTACTTTGGCTGCCCATGCTGTTCTCCCTCGTCTGGTTAACAGAATTGATACCTGAAGAATTGAAGGAAGGGATAATCCTTCCTCTTTGGAAGCGGAAAGGTAGCCGTAGCGATTGATCGAATTACAGAGGAATCACTGTCCTGTCAGTGCTTGGCAAACTATTCACCATGACGTTGCTTGATAAAAGTATCCAGTTCATTCATAAGTGCCGCCGGATTTAGCAAGCAGGTTTCATGCCCAACAGATCCACGACCGACCAGTTATACACTATTCGACATGTCATCGAGAAAGCCCGCGAGTTCCAGCGTACAGCATATATTGCATTTGTTGTCTTTAAAGCAGACTTCGACTCGATCGACCGTGAGTCCCTTTGGCTGATACTAAAACGAACGGGACTCCCTGATAAATATTGCTGCCTGTTCAAGGTGCTCTACACTGGTACGAAAAGCTCCTTCCAGGTTAATGGTCACCGAAGCCCACTATTCGAGATAGATACTGGTGTAAGGCAAGGCTGTGTTGCTGCTCCTGAACTTTTCAACGCGGTGATTGATTATGTTATGGATCGAACCACGAATCGGCTCCAATTCAGAATGAAATATGGCCATAGAGTCCTATCTGATAGTGACTTCACAGATGATATTGCCCTGATATGCGCTTCTGTAGTTGAACTCGAGGCAGCTCTCAATACACTGTCGGAAGAAGCCCTGAAATTAGAACTACGTAGTAGCTGACAGAGAACAAAAATAATGATCATTAACCCAGCAGAAAATTCCGTCAACTCACCACCATTCGATGTATTAGGACACACTATCGAAGTTGTCAATTCTTTCACTTACCTTTGATCTGTCTTCTTGGATAAAGGCTCAATTGAAATGGAAGTCAAATCGCACATCGCGAAAACTAAGTCTATTATGGCTCGATTATGTTGTTCCTTGTGGTCAAAGCCCAACATTAGCCGAAAAACAAAAATGCGGATCTAGAACACCACCGTAACGCAAGTCCTTTTCTACGGTGCTGAAACTTGGCCGGCAGCTGCTTCTGTTCGTGATGTTACAGATGTGGCCCAAACAAACTTCCTAAGACGAATCGAAGGGATCAAGTGGTACGACTTCGTCTCAAACACCCGATTGCTGACACTAACGGATCAGACCCCCAACTCTCGTCAGAACTTTATGGTGGTTTGGCCACTTAATTTCCATACTGGCATGCCAGAAGCACCCGCCAGTATACTTTTCAATTTTGACCCCCCTCAACATGGCTGGAAGCACCCCCGTGGAAGACCCTGGTTCAGATGGAGGGATAGCATTACCCAGTACTTCTCGATGATCGGTACTGATCTCCATGAAGCAGTCACGCTTGCCCAGGATCGTTTGGAATGGAGGCAGAGAGTCTCATCTCTCTCTACGCTGGACCACCAGCAGGAGCCTTAAGTCAAGTAAGTCAGTTTTGTTTAGTGACTCTACCCCTTGAATATATCATGTCATATTACATGGTGTCATTTAGTTTTTACTAAATCTGACGCATATATACAATAAAGAGGTACTTATATTTGTATGATATAGCCCCTACCTAATATTCTTCTAATATGTTTCTCTGATGCTCAATCCTAATGAAATATACCTAAGTATGATAAAAATATAATACTTTAGAAACAAATTTAGGCTATATATTTGCACATTAGGGCGGGGGGGGGAGGTAAAGTATGACGAGTCTGCGTGCCTAATGTGTTAGGTAAAATTATTCTGCATATTATGAAGTAAGAACTGTTTTCTAACTTCATCCTGTCCAAATACTTTACTCCCCCTCCCCCTAATGTCCAAATATATATCCCAAATTATATATTTTCCATCTACTCTGTCACTTCTCTTTATCTTGTAAACGCTAAAATGAAAGTAACGAAAAAAAAACGGTTCTATAATGCGTCAGTGAATGAACAACTTTGACTCTTTCTCATAACTCTAACTTTTTAATACAATAAAAAAAACTTTAGCGTAAAGACCGAGGCGTTGAGGAGGGGACAGCTTCTTTCACATACGGAATAATTTCTGTTCGTTTTAAGCTTTAATGTCAGTTAAAACTGACAAACTCCTTACTTTCAGTTAAAAAAAACTTGTTTTTTTAAACTTGTTATTTAATAAAAAAAAAACTTGTTATTTAATATCATACAAGTAGCAATAAAGAAAATAGTCCCTCCTGAACTCTGTCACACAAATTGATAGATCTTGCTTCCGGAACTTCGATAATCTTGGAAATAAAGAATCCCCAATACAAAAGCCAATCCCTTTAGACTGGTAAGCCCAAGGCAGCAGGGATAGATACACCCACACAGCAACTAATCAGCGCCTGCTGAATTCTAATCCTCCTATTATCCGCTAAGCTCGAGTCCTATTATTCAAATAGGAGACACTGAATATAATCTGATAGCATTGAGCAATAGATATTGGGATAAAACCCCGTCAGATATCACCTTTGGACAGCAGATGTCCTGTCCTTGATCTAGGCGGTGATTCTTGATGGTGAATCCAAGCGAAATGGAATTTATAAAAGTGGGCGAATTTTTAAGACTACAGCAGAGACCTTAAAACCATATTTAAGGTTAATCCTGGCGCTCCTCGCGCGAGTTATGGCAAGACCAAAGAGAGAAAAAAAGAAATTGCTGTCCAACAGGACAGCATCCAGGATTTTATTCGGGGGGACAAAAAACTTTAAAAAATACTTCAAAAATTTGTTTATGTGCAATTTTGTCACGTTTTTACGACTGTACTTTAAAGTGATATGCCGCTCGTTGAGGTGACTTAGTATAATATATTGGTGGCGTCATAGTCATGAGGAAGGAATTGAACTTCGTGTCGCTTCTTTTAAAATTATTATATAAAATCAGAACCAACCAGTGAAGAGAATTCGACCAGAACACAGAAATCCAGTGAAGAGAAATCCAGAACACAGAAAAATTCAGATAAAATCCACAATTTTATCAAGGCCATATCCAGAGGGGGGTAGGGGGTTTTAACCCCCCCCCTGAAATTTTGGCCCGACTCATAAAAACGTAACAAAAATTAATATAAACAAATTTTTGATGCGATTTTAAAGCTTTTTGTAAGCCCCCCTCACGAAAAAATCCTAGATACAGCCCTGAATGTTATGATACATCTTTGGGAGTTATAATTTGCTTGTTTGTCTGTACTGTTTTCACACTATTTTTCCTCTTTTTGTATTAAAAACAACAACAAGGCATACATAATACAGCTTCCATAACCTGTTGTAGCTTGAGTAAAGAACCTACATGTCATGCAGTGAAACTGGAAAAGAGGGCGATGACATTCCTTAAAAAAGCAAGTCTCCTTAACAAAAACTATCGTTGAAACATATCTACTTGAAGCTTGTGCAATGATGTTTTAAATAATAGTCACCTGATAATAGCTCTTCTCCTAACTTAAATTTTTGAAAATGTTGTACAGCAGGTGGTACGTGCGAAGTGACCGAAGATGACGTTTCAAGGAGCATACGAAGAGTAAGCAGCCCGCCCCTGACTTCAATCACAGCAGATAATTGACCAGCTGACTTCAGCGCTTTAAAACAACTACCGGCTTGAACAAAACCGATAGATTACGTCGGAGAAGATACGTGTAGGGAAGCATTGGGCCCGACACTCTCCACAAATTCTAGATTTTTCCGAGTTTCTTATATACATTTTTTTATTGCCTTTTTCAACAACAAAACATAAGTATAAGCCTGACTCAGAGAATAAGATTTGAGGGACTTGTGTTTTCGAAAATTGAGGGGATCCCACTGAAGGTTCATAACAAGTATCCCAGATCTCTGGCAAATCCAGTTCAGGCAGAAAAAAAGGACTTACCAAAAATTCTGGACGCCGAGGACACGACTCCTAAAGTTGCCAGCCACAAAATGGAAACACTATAACGCCGTTTCATCATCACGAATTTATCCTAATTCACCAGTATGAACTAAATCTAAGCTGGACATCACATTATCAGTACTCTGAAAATAAAAGATGAAAATTAAAACATGTCCACGAAAATTTGCATTAGGCTACTACTTTTGATTTTGATTGAGTTCGGATGAAGTTATTGAGCTAAATATGCATTTTCTTTTACCATTCCAGTGACCTCGATCAAGATGAAACTATTAATGATGCTAATGCAGAATTGCCCAGTAACGTCGTTTGGGAGGGGAGAAACTTGATGCCCCCCCCAATGATTTGGAGAAAAAATTATTATACAGTCCATGCCCCTTGACTCTCTTGTTGTAAACCCCCTCCTTCCCCCCAATAAAAATGCTGGAGCTAAGCACATGGAATTACCCCTTCTCGAAAGGAAACACTGTAAAAATTAAAAAAAAAATTTTAAACTAAAATATGACTACATACTTATATCATTCCTAACAACACTTCAATTTACCCTACCCCCTCCCCTAATGTGCAAATATATAGCCCAAAATATATATTTATATATATATATATATATATATATATATATATATATATATATATATATATATATATATATATATATATATATTTTCGGTCCTAAACCGAAATCCTAAACCTTCTAAAATTTTAGTCACTTCCGGCTATTAACATTATCAAATTAAATTCGTGTCTTTTTATTATTGGATCCCGCCCCCGAAATACTTTATTATAGGGCTCTCACCAAAAAAGAAATGGATGCGTGCCTATCATTCCTGAGGAAAAGCATCAGATCCCCCTGGACCTTTCACTCCTCGTACTTATTGAAACACACTTCTCTAGTCTGCACCTAGATCCTTTTTAAAGTATTAAGCTTTTTTAGAATAATATGCGCATCTACGCCTAATGGGCTCGCTCTGTCCAAATAACAAGCTCGAAGAATCCCACATTTGTAAATAATAAAATAGAGCAAGGAACATTTTTCCTAAAGGACTAAAAAAATAAGACATTTCTTCTACTAAGCCAAAACATGTTCATGGCAATAGCCGTAGCGAGGAATGTGGCCTAAAAGAGTCCACTTCTATTGTCCATTAAATAGGCAATCAAAAAGTGAATTGGACAAAAAAATATGGGGAATTGCGTCAAAAAATAATAAGAGTCTTAGATTATGAGGGAGGGGATTGCCTAAGTCCCCTTTCCTACCTATGTGAATGCTTGCAGAAGTTTATATTCGAGTCGGCTTTGGCGTAGCCAAGTCTCTTTTTTAAGAGTACCATCAAAATATTGTCTATAAAAGTCTTGAAACAGTCCCCAGCCTCCTTCCTTTTCGAGGGTAACTGTTAAAATGAAAAGGAATCTGGCAACATCCGTTCCACAAATCAACGCTTACGGCCTTGGAAACTCCCACTTTCAAAAGAAATTCATTTCCTGGGATCGCACCCCTAAAATTTCTGGAATTCCCATTATATATTCCGATGATGTTCATACAAATTGCATGTTTTTTAAAGGAAATTTATCCTTCTCAGATTAAATACCTCCATCCGTTTCCTCCAAACATGTTGACTTATATTGTTTTATGTTACTGGTGCATTATACCTAACACACGAAAGAAGTCAATTTTGATTAATTCTCATGAAATATAATAAAATAGGATGAAAATATAATAGTCTAGAAAGAAATTTCGGCTACATATTTCCATATTACGGGGGTGGGGATAAAGCATAGCATAGATAAAACACGTATCCTAACCTAGGTACCTTCCCCCCACCCTAAACCCCAAAAAACAACAGTTTAAATATTGTAAAGTCAATGAGAAACCACGCTTTGCGATCAATTTAGATACCAAATATCCGTTTGAGTGTCTGCATTCCTTTGACAGTCTATAGAGCCGTGTTAGGTATAATGCACCAGTACTTGTTTTATTAACTAAAAACCTTCTTTTGATTACCAAGTCCCATTTTAATCCTCAGACCCTACCCAATGAAAAATCCTTTCATCCCCGTCCCCTTTAAGTTCTGGCCATTTGCACCAAGAGCGGATCCAGAATTTTTGTTCAGGGGGGGGGGAGTACCCGATTTTTTCCCGTAGACTTTGTCTAACATCCTGCGTAAGCTAATCAGAACCGTTTACCCACAAAATGCAATAGCATTTAGTGTGGGAGCATATTTTTTTTCTGACAAGGTTTTGTCTTTACAGATATTTTTTTAGACTAAATTTCGACTCGGTCAAAAATTTCGGGGGGGGGGGGGTTCAAACTTGGTAACCCCCACCCCCCTGGATACGGCCTTGATTTGTATCATTACAAGCTTAAACGTCATTTCTCTTCAAAAACAACCATACGACAGTTCACGCAGAACGGAAATTGTTAAAGCGGTTTGAAAAGATTATGTAAACCAACAACAAAGCATTTTTCACACGGAAGACACCTATTTTATAAGCGGAAACAAAACTCAAGAAGGAACCGAACTTTAAATAGGGACGTAATGAAATGTTAGTCATGAGAATATCCAACCAACCAATAAAAAGTAAAAGCAGTTATCTAAAAGGTGTTCCACGCTGGTTCACATGGTGAAAAATTGGGTAAAGAAGGAGCTGAGTTTCAGCCGGGGTAAAAGGGTGGAGGGGCCCGAGTTGTATGTAACATTTTCCTCTGTCACAGACTTGTCAAAGAAGGAATGATTTTTCATTTACATCATTCACTATTTCTTGCATCTAAAGCCAAGGACCTGTGCAAGGTCGTACCCAGTATTTTTTTTTCGGAAAGGAGTTTTACTCAAAAAAAATTCGGGGGGGGGATATATAAAAAAAACTAAAAAAACACAGACAAAATTTGTTTATATCCATTTTTGTTACGTTTTTACGACTCAGACAATTTTTTTTTTTTGGGGGGGGGGTCAAACCGGGTAACCCCCCCCCCTCCCACCCTGGATACGGCCCTGGACCTGTGCATTCCCTTTATCAGTAGCAGTTTACACAACTTGTTGTCTCTGGCAACAAGCTAATATTACCCAGAAATCCTCTTTTACTCTTTACTGACTCCTCTTTTAGTCTAATTATGCAAAGTAGACGCTATTTCAGTTATTCTTGTAAGGGGGGTTAAAGATCCAATTATTTACTTCAAAGACTGCACAGCAGCAATGCAGTTGTAAACCTGAAGCAAATTTTGTGTAAAGATAGGAGGGTACCTCTTCAATCTCAATAGTTCGTATTCCGCCAAAAATTTCTTGAAGTTTTCAAATAATTCTGACCTATTGTTTTTTACCCCTACCCCACGCCTAAATTATGTTCATATGAGCGTACCTACCTTGTAAGCTGTTAAATATTTGGCTTGGTACGATTTATAAACAGCTTAGTGAATTGTATGCATTAAAACAAATATGAACCGTTGCGCTCAAATAACGTGCACAAAATCAAAATAACGTCCACCCCTAAAAAAATCCTGGATCCGCCCCTGGGCGTAATTTGAAGTGGGGAGGGAGCAAAATTGGAGCCAATTTTCCCAAATCAAGTGAAAATGACAGTGGAAACTGAAAATGAGCCATAGTACTATAAAGGTAAAGATATACTAAGGAAAATTTACCCGCTTCTATGGATGCCTGAATTATACAGGCTTTATCTTAGTTTTGAAACGAATTTTGAAGAAGCTAATTTTGAGCTGAGGTTGGCAAACTGGGGTCTGGGAGAGCAAAGTGAGGCCTGGGAAGGGCATTTGCAAATACCCCCCCCCCCTCCTAACCCTATAGCAAATTACGCCCCTACTTTCAGGAATGAATTCAAGACCAAAAACCTACCTTGGGATACTTTAGTCTGTAGATTCATCCCTGAAAGTTTCTTTTTTCCTAACCTAACCCCTTTCCAAGATCGCAAAAGGTTGTTCATCTACAATTTTACCACTAATTCAATCACTTTCAACGAAGCTCCTCAACTACAACTTTACATAAAAATGAACAAAACAGAAATAATTAAACGTCTTGTCTTATCAAGAATATAAAGCACAAAATACCTAAATTCATACAAATGTAGAAGTAAAATCAAATCCAGAAAATTGATTTTTTAAACCACGAACACTTTAAATGTTTTCACTGTAACTAACACAGCATAAAACGACAGATATTCATACTAACTAAACACATTGGCGGTTAGCACGCGACTGAATTAAGAATGAAATACTATTGGAATCATGGAATCCACAGGCGGCAATTTTGCGCGCGCTCTTTCATGAATCAAAATTTATTTCAAATCTATAGACAAATGAAACATACGAACTGTGATACTAAGTTATTAAGATGGTGTATCATTGGCTAATTATCAAACAGTTTGTGGTAACGAACTGTAAGTAAGGAGCGACCCGGCTCAATGGTAACCGAAACTCTAGAACACGGGTTTTTGATACCAATAGATACATCAAAAGAATCAGATTTCAATGCTGATTTCAAATATATAACTTTCATTAAGTTTAGTGCTACCCATCAAAAGTTACGCGCCTGAGAAAATTTGGCTGATTTTCAAAAAAAGGGGGAAAGACACCCTAAAAGTTATAGAACCTTAATGAAAATCACACCATCATATTCAGCGTATCAGAGAACCCTACTTTAGATTTTTCAAGCTCCTATATACACAAATTTGTAATTTTAAATTTTTTGCCATAATAAAGATCACGGTTGCGTGTTTTTTTTTTTTTTTTTTTTTTTTTTTTCTCCCCGAGGTTATCTTATCCACCCCGTGGTCCTATAAAATCGTAGAAGGACTCATTGGACCGGAAATTAAAATTTATAGTGCCCTTTTTAAGTGACCAAAAAAAATGGAGGGCAACTAGGCCCCCTCCCACGCTTATTTTTTTCCCAAAGTCACCCGATCAAAATTTAGAGATAGCCATTTTGTTCAGCATGGTCGAAAATATGATAAATATGTCTTTTAGGGTGACTTAATCTCCCGAAGTTCCGAGAGGGAGGGCTAAAAGTTATGAACTTTACCCAATGTTAACATATAGTATTGGTTATTGGGAAGTATACAGAAGTTTTCAGGAGGTTTTTTTTCTGGTTGTGGGTGGGATGGGTGGGTCGGTGGTTATGTTGGAGGATCTGTTCATGATGGAAGTTTTCATGGGGGAAGGGAAATTGCCATGAAGGGGGCGCCGGACTTGCCAGCATTATTTATTGGTTATTGGGAAGTATACAACCATTTTCAGGAAGGATTTTTTCTGGGGGGGGGGGGCTAGAGGAGGGGGTTACTCCGGAGAATATTTCCGTGGAGAATGTTTCTTTGGGGTAAGAGACATTTCTATGAAGGGGCGCCGGATTTCCAAGCATTAGAAATTAAATCGATCATTAGACGATCAGAAATTAAATAAAAAAAACAAGTTTTTTCAACTGAAATGTAAGAAGGAATATTAGAACTTAAAACGAACAGAAATTATAACGTATGTGAGGGGGTTCTCCCCCAAGTCAATACCTCGCACTTTACGCTACAGTTTTTTTTAGTGATTTAAAAAGAGATATCTATTCTAATTAAAAGGCCTTTGTGTTTCAGGGTTTTTTAAATAAAATTTTTTTTTATATATAAACGTAAAGAGCTTGTTATTGACTAAGGGGAGAACCCCTTCATATACGTAATAACATATACGTAATAAAAAAAACAATAAAAAAACAAGCGATACGGCTCAATAGTAATCGAAACTTTTAAAAACGGAATTTTGATGTCAATAAATGTATCAAAAGAATGTGTTTATAATGCTGATCCTAAATATATAAATTTTATTAAGTTTAGTATTACTCATCAAAGGCTACAGGCCTGAGAAATTTTACTCGATTTTTTAAAGAGGGGGGAACATCCCCTACAAGTGAAAGAATTTTAATGAAAATCACACCGTCAGAATTCAGCGTATCAGAAAACCCTATTACATAGGTTTCAAGCTCATATCTGCAAAAATCTGCAACTTTGTATTTTTTGCCAGAAGAAAAATATACGAATATAGAAGTTAGTTACGTAAGTTAATTTGTAAAGACATCCATTTAGCAAAAGAAAAGTAAAATTTTTATGCAAATAAAAGCTGCATTAACTAAAAAACGATCAGAAATTAAATAAAAAAAAACAAGTATTTTAAACTGAAAGTAAGGAGCGACAATACCACTTATCAGACCAAGACATTAGTCCGTATATGACCGGGGCTGTCCCCTCCTCAACGCCTCGCTCATTACGCTAAAGTTTGACTCTTTCTCACAACTTTATTTATTAAAACTATAAAAAAAACTTTAGCGTAAAGAGCGAGGCGTTGAGGAGGGGACAGCCCCTTTCATATACGGAATAATTTCTGTTCGTTTTAAGTCTTAATGTCGCTCCTTACTTTCAGTTTAAAAAACTTGTTTTTTATTTAATTTCCTTAAAGGGATGTTTTATTTGTTTTAGAAGTCAAAGTAAGACTGCAAAGCCCATAACAAGAGAGCTTCTTCGGGTTAACTTTTTGGAAGTATTAATATTCTTAATAAAACTAATATTAAAGAAACTAAGCTTAACAAAACTAATCTGTTTTAGATTTTCCTCAAAGATAAAATCTATTTCTAAATAATTTAAATTCTGTATCGAAAGCACTAGATAAGATGACATAAGATGATATTTCTTTAAAAACAAATTTTTTCTTAGATTTTTTTACTTAGACCAGAATTGTGCGCGCAAAATGGCGCAAACTACGCGTGGTAGAGGTTTGTTACATGCAGCGGAACAGTTAACATTGCCGAACTTACGCCAGGTGCTAGCAGTGTTGAAAACCTCCCAGTTTCAATCTTAGCCTATATGGTTAAATATTTAACCATTTACAAGTGCAGTACTTAATCGGAGGAGGGGGAGGGATTCAAAATTTCATGGGGCTCAGATCTGCCAATTTATAGCAAAAGGAAGGATCTAGCGGAGAATATTATAAAAATTAGACCAACTTGAAACTGGAGACGGGTGATACCTATAGCCAAGGGTATACTGTGATTTCGTTGGGGGGGGGGGGATGGATAGGTGTAATTATATTTGAGGTGGTGGAAAAAACTTTGGAAAGTCATCAAAAAAAAATTATTAGTATTTTTGTTACGTTTTATGAGTTAGACGAAGATATCGTTGGAGGACGGGGGATACGAACCCCATTGGCCCCCTGGATACGGCTTTCCCATACCCCTCACCTCCCCCTCAATTCAAATAAAATGGGTCAGGGAGAGCATTTATGACAAAAAAAAAGAATTTTAAGCTTTCAAAAGCGTTCACAGGGAATCAGAATTTCAAAAACTTTTATTGGAGGGACATCCGAACCCCTTAAGAATACTCCAATTTTTTTACACATTCAAGGTAAATTGAAAAAAATATCTTAAGTAAACATTTCCTAAGAAAAATACCACGGAATAAGGAAAACTGAATGCTCAAGTTTGTTACTTTTTCAGCACACCCATTATATCTTGCTAAAACAAACCCTACACTTCACCCAATTATGGAATCATGTACTCGTCAAAACATAAAAATAAAATGCCCAAATGTAACTAAAGCTGTAGCTTGTCTCGTGCCTGACCATAAAAAAAGTTTGGAAATTGAAATACCGCAAGGATGTTTTGTCTCTTAAAAAAGTCGCACAAATAATAGTGGTTTAGTACCGGAGGTACGGAAGAATGTGGTTAAAAATCCAAACAGATTTCCCATAGTTACCACTTTGCCTATTGGCACTTCCTCTGGCCCTATACATAATTTGCGGTGTTAGTTTAAGTCATTTCTGATTTTTTTTTTTTATATATTCATGAAGTGCCAGGATTACGAATAGCCTAAAATATTTTTGTAATTTTGTAGTCTAGTTTTTTAACGCAAGTTGATAGTAGGGCCGCATCTAGCATTTTGTTCAGATTTCATCTGATGGTCTCAAATCAGTTTTTTTTTTTTACCTGCAATTCAAAGGCCACTTTACGAGTCGGAGAGATTTTGTTCCGGATAAATTATTTCTAGAAATAGTTTTCAATTTATATTTACAGTTAAAAAATATTTCGAAAACAAGTTTATTGGAGTTTCGAGAAATAGCCCAAAACCACTAGAAAATTGTGGTGGATCCAAATAAAAAACGCCTCTTGTGCCAGTTTGTGCCAGAAACTGGCACATCAGTTTTTCCCCAAAGAGGTTCAAAATAACTAGGGAAGGGAAATTGCCTAGCCAGTTGATTTGTCATGATCTAAAATACTAAGAAGAATATTCTAATATCCCTTCTTGAAAAAAATGGAATTTTCTATAGTTTTCTACCGATGGAGGTTGCTTCGGTAAACCATGACGTGAATACCACATGGCAGTCCGTAAATCATAGGAAGCGCAATAGCGTGGCCTAAGTAACGAAAATTCCTTTTTTTTTCCATACCAGGGCACTTCGTATCGAAGGAGTTGTCGTAGAAACTTCGAAAAGGGCTCATTCAATTGAAAATTGAAATGGCTAGTGCCCTTTTTATTAGTCGAAAGTGATTGTTGGGCAACTAACCTCCTTCTCACGCCCACCATTTATCCAAACACATTCAAACAAAATTTTGAGATCGCCATTTTGTTCAACGTAGTTAAAAGTTCTGGAAATTGGGTGTTTGAGGATGATAACTCACTCAGAGTAAGGGTTATAAGTTATGCCCTGGGGGCATATATGGTTTTTATTCAAAGCTTTGTCGTAGAAACTTGAAAAAGAGCACATTCGATTGGTAATTCAAAGAGCTAGTGCCCTTTTAATAGTCAAAAGTGATTGAAGGGCAACTAACCCTTTTCTCACGAAAATCTTTTCCGCAAACACATCCAATCAAAATTTTTAGATAGCCATTTTGTTCAACGTAGTTGAAAGTTTTGGAAATTAGGTCTATAAGGATGATAACCTCCCCCCTCACTGCCCTCAGGGCAAGGTTGTAAATTATGTCCTGGGGCATATAAGGTTTTCATAGAAAGTGTTGTTGTAGAAACTTCAAAAAGGGCTCATTCGATTGGAATTTGAAATGGCTAGTGCTCTTTTTAATAGTCAAAAGTAATTGGAGGGCAACTAACCCCCCTCTCACGCCCGCCATTTTCCCAAACACATACAATCAAAATTTGGAGATAGCCATTTTTTTCAACGAAGTTGAAAGTTCTGGAAATTAGGTCTTTGAGGATAACACCCGCCCCCCACCCAAAGCCGTCAGGGCAAGGGTTGTAGGCTATGCCCTGAGGGCATACAGGGTTTTTATAGAAAGAGTTGTCCTAGAAACTTCAAAAAGGGCTCATTCAATTGGAAATTTAAAGGGCTAGTGCCCCTTTTAATAGTCAAAAGTGATTGAAGGGCAATAAACCCCCCTGTCACGCCGACCATTTCCCCAAACCCATCCAATCAAAATTTTGAGATATTCTTTTTGTTCAATGTAGTTGAAACTTCTGGAAATTAGGTCTTTGAGGATGAAAACTCTTTCCCCCCAACCCTCGGCGCAAGGGTTGTAAGTAATGGCCTGGGGGCATCAAAGGTTTTTAAAGAAAGTTTTGTTGTAGAAAATTCAAAAAGGGTTCATTTCATTGAATGTTAACAGGGATCGCGTCTTTTTCATTAGTCAAAAGTGAGTGTAAAGCACCAAAACCCCCTCTCACGCCCACCATTTCCCCGGACACATTCAATCAAATTTTTGAGATAGCAGTAGTGTCTTATGTAAAGGTTTGAACTATACGCCTGAGGCATGAATATACAGTGCAGTTTGACGCCTACAAGCCTGAGGCATGTATATACAGTGCAGTTTAACCGGTACATTGACTTACCAAGGACAGTCACCTATTACTATGAACGATACATGAGTTACCAGACGGGTTTATGAGGCAACACCCATTTTTTAGGGCCAATCAGAGAGAGCGGAGGATACTCCATATACGATAACTTGATTAGTAATTGGATTCAAATAAAAGGAGTGATTTTCATTGTAGTTCATATTAGTAAGAGAATTGAATTCAGAGAATAGTTTTTTTGAGACGATATTAGTAGAGAAAATGAGTGGAAAATTTACTCTATTGGAGATTGATGGTGGAGCAGGTAGCAGCAGCAAAGATACAAGGGCGAGAGTACAAAAAGTGGTTGTGGAAATAACACGAGGATGTAGACTAAGCCTTGAATGGGACGATGTGTACGCAAGATATGTGATATCATTGAACAAATTTAAATTGGAGGAGCAATTATGCTTCTCTGCAAAACTGAACATTGTGCATATAAATAGACTTCAGGCAGCATTAGATGCACTAGTGAAATATATTGATGAAAACAAATTGAATCAGTGATTATTATTCTTGTAATTATGCTCAATAAAACTGTTTCTAAATCGAAGATATTTTTCCTTCTATAGTAGGCTAGCGTATATTTTTTAGAGTAGTAAAAAAGAGAATCCTGGTTAGTCTGAAGTTGGTTGTGAGAGTGTTAGGACTCTAAAAAATGGATAGATTTGAGAAAGAACGAATCATCGGGAATCTTGTGTTTATGGAAAAACGTTTGATTCTAGATGATGATTTTCTAGAGTTATCTATTCAAAGGAAGATGTTTTCGCAGGGAATGCTTGTTGATATAATGAAAACTAATTCTCCATCATTAGACTATTGCATTAAGCTTTTACGTTGTGGTCCAAAGGCATTAACACAATTTATTGACATATTAATCACGACACAGCAAAATGATATTGTGGATATGCTTTTAAACACTAGCTTAGAAATTTAGGACTTTTCGATGAGAAAGATGGTGTTCAAGGATGATTTACTCCTCTCTATCTCTCTCTCTATCCCACTCAATTTATTGTTAGTACCTCAGTTTCTTTCTAGCGGTGAGAGTGTCGAGACATGAAAAAATGATCCATAAATGCCCACTGTGTATGTACACGCTGAGTAGCTGGTCATCATTTGAGAATTGTACAATGATTGATGAGTATGATGAAAAGTGCAGATTATGCAACACGTGTAAATTGCATAGAGGATATGCTGTACAAATTAACGGTTGTAATTAAAGTCAAGAAGGGGTGTGTGACTCTCATCCTAGAGGGCACCTATGCTCGAATTGCCACTATTATAAATTAAATCAGTGGGAGAATTCATATCCTGGTATGATTGGAAAGAATCCTAAGCGTGATTTTAGTTTATTGCTAAGAGATCGGTATCGTCGTGGCTTTAGATTGTTCAGGGAGGAGGAGCCAGGTCAGCGATTCAACTATTGGAGCAACAAAAGAATTTGTTTTCTACGTCATCGTTGTGAGGACAATGGCTGCTATGATTATAAGCCCACTGATTTTTATTTGGCTCTGACGGAATGTGATTCGCCACTTGAGGACACTGTTTTTGACATTGCTTCAAATAAGCAAATTGAAATATGCGAATTCTACAAAATGAATGAGAACGGTATCATTGACTATACAAAGAGATATGATAAGAGTATAGTTACACTCTACTGTAGAAAATGTGACCCTGACATTGCAGAACATTAGGATCAGTATACTGTGAATTCAGATAATCTTCTGTAGCGATAATATTTTGTTGTTATTATGGGTTGTGACAGAAAAATTAGCATTTGAATCAAACGTATTCTTATTAATCAAAAACAAAACCCGGTTTTCTCAATAAGTCAGATATGAATGGCATAGGTTTATTTCCCTATTTCTTATTTATTACATTTGAACCGGATGCTGTAATTTCTCTAATATACATATTAATCGAATTCTATTTTAATGCTGATTTTGAATATCTTTGAATTATTTCATTTAATTTAATCCATCGAAAGTTATGAGGAATTGAGAATTATTGAACTAGAAATTCTGACGTTTTAGAGCTTGGTTTCCACAGCACGATCAGATCTGACTTAAGAGATACGAATTTTTATAGGCTAGCAGGGGTTAGAAACTCTTTCTAAGTTGTGGCGATGACAACTTTTGGTGCTTGTAGGGATGAAAAACGTGGCTTCTTCTTCTCGGGCTATCTGGAGACCTGATTCCCTTGGGAGCATTTACGTTGGAGACTTACGAACTAATTATCTATCATTAGGCTAGATGCAGACATATAAGATGAAATAAACACAGATAAAAAAGACAATAGATTTATTGAACTTACATACTTAGTTGTACAGCAACGGGTCACTTCAATGACAATAACGGTGACAAGAATATAAGAATTTCGTCTGAATCTCTCTAGGTCTGATTTTCTAATGGTCTTTAAAAGCACATCTACCCCACTACCAAAACATAGGTTTTCAGTCCTGCGCCATGAGGACTGGCTCGCCATTGGTCCAAGAGGACAAAGGATGTAAACCTTACGTCTAATGAATTCTTTTATATTTTTCAGATGATTCAGGCGTTCAAGCGATTTTTTGCCATTTAAACTTCCTTAGAAATATTGTGCGTAGCACTTTTGTTGCTCCTCATTATCTGAGCGAAATTCGAACGACTAGTGTCGTTGTTTTGACTGAAGCTAGACTGCAGTTTCTCTTTTTTGCTGATTAAAAATTTAGAATCTGGGAAGCGGTATTTGAACTCAATTAGGGGAAGTTTAATTTCTGCTCGAATCAACTCTTGAAGGAAAGAATCTTGTATTTTAAATATATAGGTACACATCACCTTCCTCATTAATTAATGACGTCCCGTCATTAGTAACTGCTCATTAGGAGTGCTTAAAATTGTTCAATTATTTATTTTATTTTATTCTACATCCCTATCTAAAATTCATCTACCGGACTAGGATTATTTATGGATCTAGGTTAGCTACTATACTAAGGATTTTTTTTCTATATCTAACACTGATTATTTTTACATTTCCAACAAGGCTGGGACTGTTCTACTTTTACATTAGTTTTTTTTTATTTTGCTGTCTAAATGACGTACTACATACTATCTACACAACGTTAAATGAATAACATGATAATATTACACCTAATTCTACTTGTGGTACATACATGAATGATTTATAACATACAATATTTGGTTCATCATATTCACTGATAACATTAGAACACTTTCACTATTGGGACTTTTGAATTGTCAAAGTTATTAGGAAGTAACTCATGTAGCTTCACATCTATTCATCACCTTTCGTGTCCTTAGTGTACTACACCCTTCTGTTGTAAATTATTGTCCTTCACTTTTTTTGTCTTGGAAAAATTTTTTAAGCATTTACGTTATGGTTTCTTCATGGAACAGTTCGAGTCTAGTTGTCTTTACACGACAAGTTTTCCCTAATAGTCAACTGGAAAATGACCGTTAAATATCGTTCTAATAGTCAACTGGGAAATGATGCTTCCCACTACAGGTGTTGGTGTTTTTCTTCTGAGCATATCATTTTTAGGATTTTTTGAGGCAAATAGAGGATGTATTCTCGCTTAAAACTGTTCATTTGTGCCTTTTGGGATGGGTTGTCATCTTACTATAGTGACTCTCTTGATATATTGTCTTTAAATTCAACTTCAAACATCTTCAAATATCATTTAACTTCAAATATTGTTAAATATCTTTTATCTTGTATTGCTCGATGGTGTTCTCAGAATTAAACTTCAAATTGTCTTTAATTTCGGCTTCAAATCTTCAAATGTCTTTAAATGTCATTTAACTTCAAAAATTGTTTGTTGTGTGCTGATCGATGGGATTCTCAGAATTAAACTTCAAATTGTCTTCGGCTTCAAATATCTTCAAATTCAAAATTCATTTAACTTCAAACATCGTTAAATATCGTTTAGCTTCAAATATCATCACTATACTGTCAAATTCTGGGGTCCATAGTGAGTATCAAAGGCGATATCTACGTATTTATATCTTGTACTGACCAATGGGTTTCTCAGCATTTATGTGATTATATAGTTCGTTAAAGTACTTGATACTGAGGTTCAAATATAGTGTTACCTGATACGTAGTATGGATTATAGTCGAAGAAACGGCGATCGAGGGTAACTGTTGTTCTCGTAGACGAAGTTAGGCTGAAAATTGCCTGGAGTTATGGTGAGTACTCTTCGTTGGTTCAGATATGATGAAAATAGATGCTACTGGGTTGTATCTGTACTGGGCAGCTCTTTGTAATGCTCGATAGCCAATTTGCCATTTACTTCCTCTAATAAAAATAACGCGGCAGAATCACAAGTTCTTTGAGGTAAATACACATACAATAATTCACGCATTAATTGGGTTATAATTGTTCCCATTGGGAAGTTCAATACATAGAAGTTTCTTATAAAATATTAATGCTACAACTCTAAATATGGTTTCTTCTTATACTTTCTAATATGTACTACTACATACACCTTATTTTAAATTCTTTTAGCACTTAGTTAATTAGATTTAAAATAATCATTTAAACCGAGTTTATGCTACATGTTTAATTTTTGAGGTCTAATTTTACAACATATTTCATGCCTGCATTGTGCACGCACGTCCGTGCTGTTTATGAAACGCATGTGCAGCGTCATAACCACACGGTTTTACGCAAACGATACTACAATGGGGGACCAAGACATAACAAGGACGAATGGAGACCTCTCTACCCACTCGTTTTCTAATGTTTTCCCTATTTCTTGGCTTAGACGTTCTCATGGGGTTACGGGTTTAATCTCAGCATTTCAGCTGTTTCCTCTTGTTCTTCTTTTGGTATTTGTCGTCTTATTCTTAAGACTTTTCCGTAATTAAGAGTCAACAGGGTTCTTATGGTCAGGAAGGTTAGGAATACGAAACATACGGCCAATAATATGTTCCACCAGAAATTGCTCGAGAACAATCCGTATCTATTATCTACATACGCTAATCTTTGGTCTTCATTTGTAAATAGGGGAATCTGCGAATCTAATGCTTCTCTTATTTTTGTAAGCCTTATCGTTCCTTTATTCTTCTCTATTTTTGACCATATCGAGGGTTTCATTTCCTCGTTTTCTAGTTTGGGAATAGTGTACGACAGGTTGATCGCCTTGAAGTTGGTTATTTCGGGGCTTATTACCTTTGTGCTTGTGGTAATTAACGGCGTTCGGACGGTTGAATCTTTAGTTACGAGTCGACACCCTTGTTTTATGGTTATCGTACCCACGTTTTGTAACAGTAATTCTGTTTTGTAAATTGGGTCTATTCTTTCTGTATTATTGTAACAAGACAAAGTTTCAACAGTTTTTCTTGGAACAGAAAATCGTGATAGACTTCATAAATATGAACAGGATTAGCTCATAATTAGACGCTTCTGTACTGGTAGTTTTTTTTTGATTTTATAAAGCTGCCAGATAGAAGGGTATATCCTACTGAATTGCATAGTTTAAAAACTAAACTTTTTTTCAAAATGCCCGACACTCCGAACTAGGCGTGTTTACTTCAGTTAATAAAAACAATTTCGCTCTATCAAAATATACTGAAAACTGGCTGAAATTTCTACGGGTATAATGGGGGTGAAGAAATATAGGTTTCAAGAGGAAATCTCTTTAGTAGTCACTATATCAGAATTGGATAATTTAATATACATGTTGCTCAAATAAATTTCGCATAAACTAAAAAAAAGGGAGAAACAGGAAAAAAAATTGACAAATATAAACGTTTTTCACTAAATGAAGCACAGTCTTTTCAAGTTAAACATAAACCTTAGTCTAACTTAAATAAATTATCAGGTTCTAAATAGCTTAATTGAGATAGTTGAATTTTAATTAATAGCTTATTAAGAAATTATATTTTAATAAATAATTAAAGTAAAAAATTGAGTACGAATTGATTATTAGAATAATTAAATAAGAATTTGACTGATATTTTAAGCAAGAATAATGAACAAAACGGCAAGTAAAAAGGAAGATTTAACCCTAAAAATCTTAAAAGTAGAGCAAAACACGATTCAGATCAAGCTCTAGCTATGAATAGTGTCAGATTATGGAATTTTTAAGTCAAGTTAGGCTTATGTGATTTACTTTTGATTAATTTACATCATAGTTAAATTTTTTTTTCCAATCTTCACGTGGAAGGCAATTTCAGTAGGGATTCTACATCTTAGAAAACTCTTATGCCCATTGTCGAGAGGAGATTTTGCCTCGACCTAATTTATGCATAAGACTATTAGTAAAGATATCACTGTCATCACCTTGCAGTCTTCTTATTGGTAGAAATTAAACGATTAGTAAAATTTTTTATTTTGTTTTTTATGACATCAATCTTTGTTTGTACATGGGTCGATTTTTAATAGAAAAATAGAGGGAACCTGAGTCAGTATAGGTAAGATATAAAGTGACTGACTTGCGAAAATATATCACAGAAATTAGAGCACAAGATATGTCATTGATAAACCAATGAAATTAAAGAACATTTTTGTCACAGAACGATAGAACAGTGATCTCTCTGTTATTGTATACGTCATAGATATAAACTAGTGAAATTAAATTTTTCGCCAAGGAGCTAAAGACATTAATGCCTCTGTTTCTCTTTGAAAGTAATGTTTAACACAGAGCTGTAGGACAGCATACGTCTTAGATATAATATAATGAAATTAAAACGCTTTTCTCTTTTCTCTTTTTTTTGTCTCGGAGCTATAAGAAAGCAAACTCTCTGTTTCTCTCTCAAAGCATTCAGATCCAAAAACGAAAACTTAGCTCACTGAAGTTTCTATTCAACCTTTAAGTATTGCTTTGATTGGCCCTGATTGGCATAAAAATACTAATTTCTTACACTTGAAGGACTGACAAATATCCCTTCCTACGGTTGTTTACACACAAAAAAAAATCATGGGCCTTGAGTTCCTCCCCAGGCTTCCCACAAGACGTGGTCAAACGCCAGTTGTCGTCCTCAGTAGACCACGAGCTTCCTACCTTTGGTTATTTTCTGTTCCAATCTTTCTATTATCCTTTGAAAGGGCATAGAAATAACACTAACAAAAATAAGACATCTAAACTTAATCAAATCCTTAGTAACATAGACTAATTTAGTCTAAGGTGTGCAAAGTATAGCAATCAAGGATGCTTGTTTTAACAAAACATTGAACGTAGATTTAATTAAACTGAAGTACTAAGGTATGTCTTATGTCTAGCTACAAAAATAAAACCTACATATGCTCATCCTTTCTCGCTCTTAAATAAATAGAACAACATAAAAAGAAAATTGAAATTTTCACATAAGCAGTTTTTAAGAACAATAGACAGACTTTTGACGACCTTTCTTAATTGTGTTGAATGGTATCTGTTTATAAAAAAGCAATAAGTCAAGTCTGATATTTGCCATCATTACAAATAACCCATAAAATTAATAAGCATGAATAACGCGGATATTTATCCACTAGGGGACCTAACGTGTACGAGGGGAGTCGACCCCAGCAATACAAATGACACTCGACCCCAAAAAAATATATTCATGTATTTTTAATTATTCTCAAAAGAAAATATTAAGTAAGCATACTTCTTAAATAGGCAGGAAATAGCATAAAGGCGTGTCAAAGGCAGGAAATAGCATAAAGAATTGTATAAAAAAAACAAATTTTGATTTTCAGCAATACATGTCAATTCTAATATTCTGAGTTAGAAGATCAAAATCAAGTAGCCTTGATAAGGTCCATGTTCAAATAATTTTCAATGTAGCTCAATGATTCCCCGCCCCGCTTTCAACGCCTACTAATATATTAAGGCAATAGTTGTTTTTTCTTAAGGTAGCTACCTAGTAGGCAAAATGTGCAACACAGGGCCTACACTATTTGTCACCATCGGTTGACCAAGAGCTTCCCGCCTTGGGCCTTTCTCCCTGATCGCCGACGTTTTGACATCACTTGCATTACATATATACTATATATTTATATTATATATTTAAAAGTTACGTGTCACCTATTAACGCCCTGTGTAATTGTTTCCGTGATAAGGTTTCTGTTCTAGCATGATAAGCTTTCTAGGCACAATCTATTTGTTGACTAATTGGATAAGGGGTTATTGGCTTCACTCTATTTGATTTCTACTATCAGATCGTATTTATCTGATATAAAATCTATCTGATATTCGACTAAACTCTACTGATTTATAATCAGACTAAACTTGAGGATGATTTGTCATTGAGTAACCATAAGAGTGGACCAGAATTATCAATATCTCTCTGTTTGTCCTAATGTGGGCTTATATTCTTTGTAAACAAGCATGAACACTGGCTTGTTTTACATCTACATGGCTGTAAAGCAGCCATGGTTTAAAATTCAAATTTTCTTGTTCACTCATTTTACGGAGCTATTTCATAATTTGAATTTTTTCTACCACCATTATTCACGCGAAGGTCATCTGTGTAGGTCATCTGTGGGCTTACATTCTTTGTAAACAAGCATGAACACTGGCTTGTTTTACATCTACATGGCTCTAAAGCAGCCATGGTTTAAAAATCAAATTTTCTTGTTCACTCATTTTGCGGAGCTAATTCAGAATTTGAATTTTTTCTATCACCATTATTCAGATGAAGGTCATCTGTGTAGGTAAAGGAGACCCTTTTAAGACCTATCCCGATGCCTCAATTTTCTGTGATTAACGGTTTCTTTCACCGAATGCTAAGCTTCCACTTTTGTTTTCTTATTTATTGTTACTTTTCTCGTTTTTTTTTCATCCTTTAACTCAAGTAATTTAATTATATATTTATATATCTTTTCCTTCCCTTTGCTTGTGAAACTACATAACTAACCTAGTATTTGTTAGCTTCAACAAAGGTAATTTTATTGCTTATTACGTCATAAAATGCCATATTTTAATATATCTCTACTCCTAAAACACTCGGAAATGGCAGTGTTCGTCGTGCTAGCTACCGCTGGCACCACTTATTGGGGTGTATGTGCGGGGTCACCATTTTTAAAGACAAAAATGGCGCAAAAAAGGTTGCTATGCCACTTGCTCGAAGGGGAGAACCCCTTGTCGGCCCTAATGTTAGTGAGATTGCCGCTCTTACCCCAACGGTTCTGCAAATATCAGTAGAGATGGGGGTTCTACTCCCATCACTCACCCCTGCTGCCACCTATAACTTTTTTTTACATAGTTCATGGATGGTTATGTGTGTAGGTCGATTTATTTGATTTTTTATGGATTTTGTCAGTGAGAATGAAAAAACAGGAACTTTGTCACATTTATGTCTGTTTTCATGGATGGTTATGTGTTTAGGTCAATTTATTTGATGTTTTTATGCATTTTGTCAGTGAGAATGGAAAAACAGGAACTTTGTCACTTTCATGGACTATAGAGTCATTAGGGAGAACATGTTGTTAATTGGGTCAATGTTGTTGTTATTGTTTTGGGCACGCTATAGAGTCAGTAGAGAGAACACGTGGTTAATTGGGTCAATGGTTTTGTTTTTGGTTTGTGCTCGCGATAGAGTCATTAGGGAGAACACTTGGTTACTGAGGTCAATGTTGTTGTTATTGTTTTGGGCACGCTAGAGAGTCATTAGGGAGAACACGTTGTTAATGGGGTCATTGTTGTTGTTGTTGTTGTGGTCTCTGGAGAGAATCATAATTGAGAACACGTGGTTAATGTTGTCAATTTTCTTGTTGCGGTATTGAGCACGCGATAGAGTCATTATGGAGAACACGTGGTTAATGGGTTCAATGTTATTGTTGTTGTTTTGGGCACGCTCTCAGCGAATTCCAAGGTCAATGTTGTTGTTGTTTCCGGGCAAAGTTAATGACACTTCCTTCCAGTTGTTGTTCGAGGCAAATGATATGAGTTTCCGGGAAATGTCTCTGTGCTCGTTATAATACACAAGTTCCATTTGAACAGTGTTGTGAGGTTCTCTACCCCAACCCCAAAGGGTTCCAATCCCCCTACCCCAACCCCGAAGGAAGCCCCAGGTCGTCAAAGGTCCATCAGGCTCCCAAAGGGCCACCCGGCCCTCAAGGGTCCCCCGGACCCCCCCCTGGGCCCCAAAGGGCCCCTCCCCCCTTTGGCCCCCAAAGGGCCCCTCTCCCTCCATCCCCCCTTCTCACCTCCCCCTCCCCTCCCCCTCCCCCTCCCCTCCTTCCCCCTCCTCCCCTCCCCTCCTCCCCCTCCCCCTCCCCCTCCCTTACTCCCCTTCCCTCCCCCGTTTTTTTATATTTTTTTTTTGCGTTGAGACACAGAACGACCCCCTCCCCCGGCCCCCCCTCCAAAAGGGCCCCTGGCACCCCAAAGGCCTGATTTTTCAAAGTTCATTTTGAATTTCTTTCATTGAAATGCAAGAGTTGAATTATTTCAGTAGTGTTTGGTCATGATTTACCTTGTCATAGTTACATTTTCTTGATTTTTCAAAGTTCATTTTGAATTTCTTTCATTGAAATGCAAGAGTTGGAATATTTCAGTAGAGTTTTGTTGTGGTTTACCTAGTCAGAGTTACATTTCCTTAATTTTTAAAAGTTCATTAGTGATTTATTTCGTTGTAATACAAAAGTTGGATTTTTTCGGTAGTGTTTTATTGTGGTTTACTTTGTCACAGTTACATTTTCTTGATTTTTCAAAGTTAATTTAGAATTTCTTTCCTTGAAATGCAAGAGTTGGAATATTTCAGTAGTGTTTTGTCGTGGTTTACCTTGTCACAGTTACATTCTCTTGATTTTCCAAAGTTCATTATGAATTTCTTTCATTGAAGAGCAAGAGTTGGAATATTTCAGTAGCGTTCTGTAGTGGTTTACCTTGTCAGAGTTACATTTTCAAGATTTTTCAAAGTTCATTTTGAATTTCTATCGTTGAAATGCAAGAGCTGGAATATTTCAGTAGTGTTTTGTTGTTGGTTTACCTTGACACAGTTACATTCTCTTGATTTTTCAAAGTTCATTTTGGATTTCTTTCATTGAAATGCAAGAGTTGGAATATTTCACTACCGTTTTGTTGTGGTTTACCTTGTCACAGTTAAATTTTCTATATTTTTCAAAGCTCATTGTGAATTTTGTTCTTTGAAATGCAAGAGTTGGAATATTTCAGTAGTGTTTCGTCGTGGTTTACCATGTCAGAGTTATATTCTCTTGATTTTTCAAAGTTTATTTTGTATTTATAACGTTGAAATGAAAGAGTTGGAATATTTCAGTAGTGTTTTGTCGTGGTTTACCTTGTTAGAGTTACATTCCCTTGATTTTTCAAAATTCATTTTGAATTTCTTATGTTGAAAAGCAAGAGTTGGAATATTTCAGTAGTGTTTTGTTATGGTTTACCTTATCACAGTTACATTTTCTTGATTTATCAAAGTTCATTTTGAATTTCTTTATTGAAATGCAAGAGTGGGATTATTTCAGTAGTGTTTTATCGTGGTTTACCATGTAACAGTTACATTCCCTTGATTTTTCAAAGTTCATTTTGAATTCCTTTCATTAAAATTCAAGAGTTGGCATATTGCAGTTGTGTTTTGTTAGGGTTTACCTTATCACAGTTACATTCTCTTGATTTTCATAGTTCATTTGAATTTCTATCGTTGAAATGCAAGAGCTGGAATATTTCAGTAGTGTTTTGTTGTTGGTTTACCTTGTCACAGTTACATTCTCTTGATTTTTCAAAACTCATTTGGATTTCTGTCTTTGAAGTTCAATAGCTGAAATATTGTAGTTTTGTTCCGTCATAATTTACCTTATAATATTTACAGTATCTTGATTTTTCAATTTTAAGTTTGGATTTCTTCCATTGAACTGAAAGAGTGTAATTACTTCGGGAGGGTTTAATCTCGGTTTACATTGTCAAAGCTACATCCACTTGACTTTTCAAAGTTCATTTTGAGTTTCTTTCATTGAAATGCAAGAGTTGGAATATTGCAGTTGTGTTTTGGTAGGGTTTACCTTATCACAGTTACATTCTCTTGATTTTCATAGTTCATTTTGAATTCCTTTCTTTTCAAATCCAGAGTTGGACTATTTCAGTAGTGTTTTGTTGTTGATTGACATTGTCATTGTTACATTATATTGATTTTTCAAAGATCATTTTTATTTCTATCATTGAGTAGAAATTTTTGAATTATTAAATTACTTTGGCGGCAGTCGTTAAATTCGCACACTTTCATTTTCTTGATTTTTCAAAGTTTATTTTGGATTTCTTTCTTTGAAATGCAAGAGTTGGAATATTTCAGTAGTGTTTTGTCGTGGTTTACCTTGTCACAGTTACATTCTCTTGATTTTTCAAAGTTCATTTGGATTTATCACGTTGAAATGCAAGAGTTGGAATATTTCAGTAGTGTTATGTCTTGGTTTACCTTGTCACAGTTACATTCTCTTGATTTTTCAAATCTTCAGTTTGAATTTCTATCGTTGAAATTCAAGAGTGGGAATATTTCAGTAGTGTTTTGTTGCGGTTTGCCCTATCAGAGTTACATTGTCTTGATTTATAAAAATTCATTTTGAATTTCCTTTGTTGAAAATCAAGAGTGGGAATATTTCAGTATTGTTTCGTTATTGTTTACTGTTTGAGAGATACATTCTATCGATATATCAGATTTAATTTTGGTCTTCTTTATATTTAGTGTAATTGGTTGACTAGTTCATTGGTGTTTTATCATGTTTTTTCTTGTCAGAGTTGAATTTTCTTGACTTATAAAATTTCATATTGAATTTATGTTATTGAAATTCTAGAGTTGGACTATTTCACTAGTGTTTTGTCGTGGTTTACCTTGTTAGAGTTACATTTTCATAATTTTTCAAACTTAATTTTAAATTTCTTTCGTTGAAATGCATGAGTTGGAATATTTCACTAGTGTTTTGTTGTGGTTTACCTTGTCACAGTTACATTTTCTTGGTTTTTAAAAGTTCATTTCGGTTTTCTTTCATTGAGATGCAAGAGTTGGAATATTTCAGTAGTGTTTTGTCATGGTTTACCTTGTCACAGTTACATTCTCTTGATTTTTCAAAGTTCATTTTGGATTTCATTCCTTGAAATGCAACAGTTGGAATATTTCAGTAGCGTTTTGCCATGGTTTACCATGTCACAGTTACATTCTCTTGATTTTTCAAAGTTCATTTTGGATTTCTTTCGTTGAAATGCAAGAGTGGGATTAATTCAGTGGTGCTTTGCCATGGTTTACCATGTCACAGTTACATTCTCATGATTTTTCAAAGTTAATTTTGGATTTCTTTCATTGAAATGCAAGAGTTGGTATGTTTTAGTAGTGTTTTGTCGTGGTTTGTCTTGTCACACTTACATTCTATAGATTTTTCAAAATTGATTTTTGATTTCTTTTTTTAAAATGCAAGAGTTGGAATATTTCAGCACTGTTTTGTTAGGGTTTACCTTGTCACAGTTACATTCTCTTGATTTTTCAAAGTTAATTTTTGATTTCTTTCATTGAAATGCAAGAGCCGGGATACTTTAATAGTATTTTGCAATGGTATACCTAGCCAGACTTAAAGTCTCAGGATTTTTAAAAGTTCATTTTGGATTTCTTTAATTGAAATGCAAGATTTTGAATATTTTAGTAGTGTTTTGTCGTGGTTTACCTTGTCAAACTTACAGTCTATAGATTTTTCAAAGTTCATTTTGGATTTATTTCATTGAAATGCAAGAGTTGGAATATTTCAGTAGTGTTTTGCTATGGTTTACCTTGTCACACTTACATTTTCTTGATTTTTCAAAGTTCATTTTGGATTTCTTTCATTGAAATGCAAGAGTTGGAATATTTAGTTTATTGAAATGCAAGAGTTGGAATATTTCAGTAGTGTTTTGTCAGGGTTTGACTTGTTAGAGTTACATTTTCATGATTTTTCAAAGTTCATTTTGGATTTCTTTCGTTGAAATGCAAGAGTTGGAATATTTCACTAGTGTTTTGTTGTGGTTTACCATGTCACAGTTACATTCTCATGATTTTCCAAAGTTCATTTTGGATTTCTTTCATTGAAATGCAAGAGTTGGGATATTTTAGTAGTGTTTTGTCGTGGTTTACCTTGTCACAGTTACATTATCTTGATTTTTCAAAGTTCATTTTGGATTTATATCGTTGAAATGCAAGAGTTGAATTATTTAAGTAGTATTTTGTCGTGCTTTATTTTGTCACAGTTACATTTTCTTGATTTTTCAAATTTCATTTTTGATTTTTTTCGTTTAAATGTAAGATTTGGAATATTTCAGTAGTGTTTGGACATTTTTTAAATTTTCCAAGTTATATTATCTTGATTTTTCAAATTTCATTTTTGATTTCTTTCGTTGAAATGCAAGAGTTTGAATATTTCAGTAGTGTTTTTACGTGGTTTACCTTGTCAAAGTTACATTCTCTTGATTTTTCAAAGTTCATTTTGAGTTTCTTTCGTTGAAATGCAAGAGTTGGAATATTTCAGTAGTGTTTTGTCGTGGTTTACTCTGTCGCAGTTACATTTTCTTGATCTTTCAAAGTTCATTTTGACTTTCTTTCATTGAAATGCAAGAGTTGGATTATTTCAGTAGTGTTTTGTAGTGCTTTACCTTGTCACAGTTACATTTTCTTGATTTTTCAATGTTCATTTTGGTTTTCTTTCATTGAAATGCAAGAGTTGGAATATTTCAGTAGTGTTTTGTCATGGTTTACCTTGTCACAGTTACATTCACTTGATTTTTTCAAAGTTCATTTTGTATTCCTCTAGTTGAAATGCAAGAATTGGAATATTTCAGAAGTGATTTTTGGTGGCCTAACTTGTCACAGTTAGATTCTATTTATTTTTAAAAGTTCGTTTTGAATTTATCTTATTGAAATGAAAGAGTGGGATTATTTCGGTAGTATTTTGTCGTAGTTTACTATGTCACAGTTACATTCCATTGATTTTTCAAAGTTCATTTGGATTTCATTCATTTAACTGCAAGAGTTGGAATATTTCAGTAGTGTTTTCTTGTGGTTTACTTTGTCACACTTACATTCTCACGATTTTTCAAAGTTCATTTTGGTTATCTTTCATTGAAATGCAAGAGTCGGAATATTTCAGTAGTGTTTTTTTCTTGGTTGACCTTGTTAAAGTTACATTCTCTTAATTTTTTAAAGTAAGTCTTGGATTTCTTTTGTTGAAATGCAAGAGTTGGAATATTTCAGTAGTGTTTTGTCGTGGTAAACTTCGTCACAGTTACATTCTCTTGATTTTTCAAAGTTCATTATGGATTTCTTTCGTTGAAATATGTTTTGTCGTGCTTTACCTTGACACAGTTAAATTTCTTGATTTTTGTTAGGCTAGGTTAGGTTAGGTTAGATCAAGTTAGCTTAGGTTAAGTTAGGTTAGTTTGGGTTAGCCTACATTCGCGCGCGTATGTAGGCATACCTAACCTAACTTAACCTAACCTAAGTTGACCTAACCTACCCTAACCTAGCCTAACAAAAATGAAGAAATTTAACTGTGTCGGGGTAAAGCATGACAAAACATATTTCAATGGAAGAAATCCATAATGAACTTTGAAAAATCCAGAGAATGTAACTGTGACAAGGCAAACCATGACAAAACACTACTGAAATATTCCGACTCTTGCATTTCAATGAAAGATAACCAAAATGAACTTTGAAAAATCGTGAGAATGTAAGTGTGACAAAGTAAACCACAACAAAACACTACTGAAATATTCCAACTCTTGCAGTTCAATGAAAGAAATCCAAATGAACTTTGAAAAATCAGTTGAATGTAACTATGACATAGTAAACTACGATAAAATACTACCGAAATAATCCCACTTTTTCATTTCAATGAGAGAAATTACAAATGAACTTTGAAAAATCAATAGAATTTAACTGTGACAAGGTAAGCCACCAAAAAACACTTCTGAAATATTTCAACTCTTGCATTTCAACTAGAGGAATCCAAAATGAACTTTGAAAAAATCAAGGGAATGTAACTGTGACAAGGTTACATTCAATACAGGGTAATATTTCAGTAGTGTCATGACAAAACACTACTGAAATATTCCAACTCTTGCATTTCAATGAAAGAAAACCAAAATGAACATTGAAAAATCAAGAAAATGTAACTGTGACAAGGTAAACCACTACAAAACACTGCTGAAATAATCCAACTCTTGCATTTCAATGAAAGGAAGTCAAAATGAACTTTGAAAAATCAAGAAAATGTAACTGCGACAAGGTAAACCACGACAAAACACTACTGAAATATTCCAACTCTTGCATTTAAACGAAATAAACTCAAAATGAACTTTTAAAAATCAATATAATGTAACTGTTACAAGGTAAACCACGAAAAAACACTACTGAAATATTCCAACTCTTGCATTTCAATGAAAGAAATTCAAAATGAACTTTGAAAAATCAAGAGAATGTAACTGTGACAAGGTAAACCATGACAAAACACTACTGAAATATTCCACCTCTTGCATTTCAAAGAAAAAAATCCAAAACGAACTTTGAAACATAAAGAGAATATAAGTGTGAAATGGTAAACCACAATAAAACACTACTGAAATATTACAACTCTTGCATTTCAATGAAAAAAATCCAAAATGAACTTTGAAAAATCAAGAAAATGTAAGTGTGAGAATTTAAAACATGGAAAATCACTAATTAAATTTTACGATTCTTACATTTCAACGAAACAAATCTAAAATTATATTTTTAAAGTCCAGGTATTGAAACTTTGACAAGGTAAACATAGACGTGACACAAATACAATATTCCAAGTCTTTTACTTCAGTGAAAAAAATTCCCAATGACCTTTGAAAAATCCAGAAAATTCAACACTGACATCAGCCACCAAGGCAATAATCCACTGAAATATTCCAACTCTTGCATTTCAACGAGAGAAATGCAAAATGAACTTTGAAAAATCAAGAGAATGTAACTGTGACATGGTAAACCATGGCAAAACGCTACTGAAATATTCCAACTATTGCATTTCAGGGAATGAAATCAAAAATGAACTTTGAAAAATCAATAGAATGTAACTGTTACATAGACAACCATGGCAAAACACTACTGAAATATTCCAATTCCTGCACTTCAATGAAAGAAAACTGAAATGAACTTCCCTTAATCGAGAAAAGGCAACTGTGAAACGGGCAACCAAAATACAAACCTAGTGATCTGTTCCAACTCTTGCATTTCAATGAAATAAATCCAAAATGAACTTTGAAAAATAATAAAAATTTAACTCTAACATGTTAAACCATGACAAAACACGACTGAAATATTCCAACTCTAGCTTTTAAATGAAAGAAATTCAAAATTAACTTTTATAAATCATGAAAATGTAACTGTGACAAGGTAAACCATAACAAAACACTACTGAAATATTCCAACTCTTTCATTTCAATGAAAGAAATCCAAAATGAACTTTGAAAAATCATTAGAATGTAACTGTGACAAGAAAAACCATTACAAAACAGTACTGAAATATTTCAACTCTTGCAATTCAATGAAAGAAAAAAGAAATTAATTTTTAGAAATCAAGAAAATGCAACTGTGACAAGGTAAACCACAACAGAACACTAGTGAAATATTTCAACTCTTTCATTTCAACGAAAGAAATTCAAAATGAACTTTGAAAAATCATGAAAATGTAACTCTAACAAGGTAAACCACGACAAAACACTACTGAAATATTCCAACTCTTGCATTTCAACGAAAGAAACTCAAAATGAACTTTGAAAAATCATGAGAATGTAACTCTGACAAGGTAAACCACTACATAATAAGAATTAAATAATCAGTCACGCTAATTTAATCGACATTAAATCAAAATGAACATTGAAAAATTAAGAGAAAGTATCAGATTCATGGACCAACATAGCCATACCTAACTGATATGATGCACCACCAGCTTAACAACGAAAAAAATCCAAAATGACCTTTGAAGAATCAATCGTATTTATCTGTTAAAAGACAATCATCGACAAAATCCTTCTTAAATAGTTACACTCTTGTGGGTAGACAATGAGAATCCGATCCTATCTGTGAAAAATAAATAGATTTAACCTATGACACTCTCAACACAAGCAAAGTTCACACGTACTAATTAAGCTCTAGATTTTCTTCGAAAGAAATCAAAAATTAACATCGGAAAATCAATAAAATGTAACTGTGACAAGGTAAACTACGACAAAACACTACTGAAATATTCCAACTCTTGCCTTTCAATGAAAGAAATCAAAAATGAACTTTGAAAAATCAAGAAAATGTAAGTGTGAGAAGGTAAACCATGACAAATCACTACTGAAATTTTCCAACTCTTACATTTCAATGAAAGAAATCTAAAATTAACTTTTAAAAATCTATATAATGTAAGTGTGACAAAGTAAACCTCGACAAAACACTACTAAAATATCCCAACTCTTGTATCTCAATGAAAGAAATCCAAAATGAACTTTGAAAAACCATGAGAATTCAACAGTGACATGGTAAACCATGTCAAAACACCACTGAAATAATCCAACTCTTGCATTTCAACAAAAGAAATCCATAATGAACTTTGAAAAATCAAGAGAATGTAACTGTGACATGTTAAGCCATGGCAAAACTCTACTGAAATATTCCAAATCGTGCACTTCATGGAAAGAAATAAAAAATAAACTGTGAAAAGTCTAGAAATTGTAACTTTGAGAAGGTAAACCATGACAAAAAAATACTACTGAAGTATTCCAACTCTTGTATTTCAATTAAAGAAAACCGATATGAACTTTTAAAAATCAATAGAATGTAACTTTGACAATTTAAAACAAAACAAAACACTACTTATATAGTCCAACTATTGAATTTCAACTAAAGAAATTCAAAATAAACTTTGAAAAATAAAGAGAATGTAACTCTCACAGGGTAAACCACGACAAAACACTACTGAAATATTCCAACTCTTGCATTTCAATAAAAGAAATTCAAAATGAACTTTGATAAATCAAGAAAATGTAACTGTGATAAGGTAAACCACAACAAAACACTACTAAAATATTCCAACTCTTTCATTTAAATGAAAGAAATCCAAAATGAACTTTGAAAAATCAAGAGAATGTAACTGTGACAAGACAAACCACGACAAAACACTACTGAAATATTCCCACTCTTGCACTTCAATGAAAGAAAAACGAAATATACTTTTAAAAATCAAGAAAATGTAACTATGACAAGGTAAACCACGACAAAACACTAGTGAAATATTTAAACTCTTGCATTTCAACGAAAGAAATTCAAAATGAACTTTGAAAAATCATGAAAATGTAACTCTAACAAGGTAAACCACGACAAAACACTACTGAAATGTTACAACTCATGCATTTCAATAAACTAAATATTCCAACTCTTGCATTTCAATGAAAGAAATCCAAAATGAACTTTGAAAAATCAAGAAAATGTAAGAGTGACAAGGTAAACCATAGCAAAACACTACTGAAATATTCCAACTCTTGCATTTCAATGAAAGTTTTCCAAAATGAACTTTGAAAAATCTATAGAATGTAAGTGTGACACGGTAAACCACGACAAAACACTACTAAAATATCCCAACTCTTGCATTTCAATGAAAGAAATCCAAAATGAACTTTGAAAAATCATGATACTGTAACTTTGGCAAGGTATACCATGTCAAAATACTATTAAAGTATCCCGGCTCTTGCATTTCAAAGAAAGAAATCAAAAATTAACTTTGAAAAATCAATAGAGTGTAACTGTGACAAGGTAAATCACGGCAAAACGCTGCTGAAATATTCCAACTCTTGCATTTCAATGAAAGAAATCCAAAATGAACTTTGAAAAATCTATAGAATGTAAGTATGACAAGGCAAACCACGACAAAACACTACTAAAATATCCCAACTCTTGCATTTCAACGAAAGAAATTCAAAATGAACTTTGAAAAATCAAGAAAATGTAACTGTGACATGGTAAACCATGGCAAAACACTACTGAAATAATCCCACTCTTGTATTTCAACGAAAAAAATCCAAAAAGAACTTTTAAATATCAAGAAAATGTAACTGTGACATGGTAAACCATGACAAAACACTACTGAAATATTCCAACTGTTGCATTTCAAGGAATGAAATTCAAAAAGAACTTTGAAAATTCAAGGAAATGTAACTCTAACGAGGTAAACCACGACAAAAAAGTAGTAAAATATTCCAACTCTTGCATTTCAATGAAAGAAACCCAAAATAAACTTTTAAAAATCAAGAAAATGTAACTGTGACAAGGTAAACAACGACAAAACACTACTGAGATATTCCAACTAATGCATTTCAAAGAAAGAAATATAAAATAAAGTTTGAAAAGTTTAGAAAATGTAACTGTAACAAGGTAAACCACGACAAAGCAATTGTAAAATACTCCAACTCTAGAATTTAAATCACAGAAATTAAATATTAAATTTTATACGACAATAAAATTCAACTCTAACAAGTTAAAAAATGATAAAACACTAATAAAATATTCCACCTCTTTCATTTCAATGAAATAAGTTCAAATGAGATTTAAAAAATCATGAAAATGTAACTCTAACAAGGTAAACCACGACAAAACACTACTGAAATATTCCCACTCTTGCATTTCAACGATAGAAATTCAAACTGAAGATTTGAAAAATCAAGAGAATATAACTGTGACAAGGTAAACCATGACATAACACTACTGAAATATTCCAGCTATTGCATTTCAATGTTAGAAATCCAAAATGAACTTTGAAAAATCAAGAGAATCTAACTGTGACAAGGTAAACCACAACAAAACAGTACTGAAATATTACAACTCTTGCATTTCAAAGAAAGACATCCGAAATTAACTTTGAAAAATAATGAGAATGAAAGTTTGAGTATGTAAACAACTACCAAACAATACTGAAATATTCCAACTCTTGCATTTCAATGAAAGAAATTCAAATGAGTTTTGAAAAATCAAGAGAATGTAACTGTGACAAGGTAAAACAACAACAAAACACTACTGAAATATTCCAGCTCTGTCATTTCAACAATATAAATTCAAATGAACTATGAAAATCAAGAGACTGTATGTGTTACAATGTAAACACTAAAAAAACCAAACTTATATATGTCAGCTCGTTAATTACAATTAGAGGAAGACTAACTTTAAATTAGAAAGTTAATGTGATTTGGCTGCGATAAGGTAATCCGCAAGAAAACACTAGTGACGTAATCCAAATCTTGCAGTTCAATGGAAGAAATCCAAACTTAACTTTTAAAAATAAAGAAACTGTAACAGTGACAAGGTAAACCACGACAAAACACTACTGAAATATTCCAACTCTTGCACTTCAATGAAAGAAATTCAAATGACCTTTGAAAAATCAAGAGAATTTAACTGTGACAAGGTAAACCAACAAAAAAACACAACTGCAATATTCCAACTCTTGCATTTCAACATAAGAAACTCAAAATGAACTTTGAAAAATCAAGAGAATGTAACTCTGACAAGGTAAGCCACGACAAAACACTACTGAAATATTCCAACTCTTGCATTTCAACGTGATAAATCCAAAATGAACTTTGAAAAATCAAGAAAATGTAACTGTGACAAGGTAAACCATAACCAAACACTAATGAAATATTCCAACTCTTGCATTTCAATAAAAGAAATTCAAAATGAGCTTTGAAAAATCAAGAGAATGTAACTGTGACAAGGTAAACCAACAACAAAACACTACTGAAATATTCCATCTCTTGCATTTCAAAGAAAGAAATTCAAATTGAACTTTGAAAAAACGTGAAAATTTAAATCTAACAAGTTAAAAAACGACAGAACGCTACTGAAATATTCCAACTCCTTCACTTCAATAAGAGAAACTCAAAATGAAATTTGGACAATCAAGATACTGTAACTTAGACATAGTAAACAATAACAAAATAATACTGAAATAATCCAACTCTTGAATTTTAATGAAACAAATTCAAAATGAACTTTAAAAAATCAAGAAAATGAAAGTTGGACCAGTTAAAGAACAACAAAAAACAAGTGAAATATTCCAAATCTTATATTTCAACGAAACAAATTCAAAATGATCTTTGAAAAATTAAGAGAATGCAACTGTGAGAAGGTAAACCATGACAAAACACTACTGAAATAATCCAACTCTTGCATTTCAATGAAAGAAATTCAAAATGTACTTTGAAAAATCAAGAGAATGTAACTGTGATAAACAAAACAAAACACTACTGAAATATTCCAACTCTTGCATTTCAATAAAAGAAATTCAAAATGAACTTTGATAAATCAAGAAAGTGTAACTGTGATAAGGAAAACCACAGCAAAACCCTACTGAAATAATCCAACTCTTACACTTCAAAGAAAGAAATTCAAAATGAACTTTGAAAAATCAAGAAAATTTTACTGTGACGAGGTAAGCCACAACCAAACAATAGTGAAATATTCCAACTCTTGCTTTTCAACGAAAGAAATTCAAAATGAACTTTGAAAAATCATGGAAATGTAACTCTATCAAGGTAAACCAAGACAAAACACTAATGAAATATTCCAACTCTTGCATTTCAATAAAAGAAATTCAAAATGAACTATGAACAGTCAAGAGAATGTAACTGTGACAAGGTAAACCACGAGAAAACGCTACTGAAATATTCCAACTCTTGCATTTCAATTAAAGAAATTCAAAATGAACTTTGAAAAATCAAGAGAATATATCTGTTATATGGTAAATCCTAACAAAACACTACTGAAATATTTCAACTCTTGCATTTCAATTAAAGAAATTCAGAATGAACTTTGAAAAATCAAGAAAATGTAACTGTGACAAGATAAACCATAACAAAACACTAATGAAATATTCCAACTCTTGCATTTCAACGAAAGAAATTCAAAATGAACTTTGAAAAATCATGAAAATGTAACTCTAACAAGGTAAACCACAGCAAAACACTACTGAAATATTCCAACTCTTGCATTTCAATAAAATAAATCCAAAATGAACTTTGAAAAATCAAGGAAATGTAACTGTGATAAGGTAAACCACAACCAAACACTACTAGAATATTCCAACTCTTTCATTTCAATGAAAGAAATCCAAAATAAACTTTGAAAAATCAAGCCTTTGGGGTGCCAGGGGCCCTTTTGGAGGGGGGGGCCGGGGGAGGGGGTCGTTCTGTGTCTCAATGCAAAAAAAAATTAAAAAATGGGGGAGGGAAGGGGAGTAAGGGAGGGGGAGGGGGAGGAGGGGGAGGAGGGGAAGGAGGGGAGGGGAGGGGAAGGCGAGGAGGGGGATGGAGGGAGAGGGGCCCTTTGGGGGCCAAAGGGGGGAGGGGCCCTTTGGGGCCCAGGGGGGGGTCTGGGGGACCCTTGAGGGCCGGGTGGCCCTTTGGGAGCCTGATGGACCTTTGAGGACCTGGGGCTTCCTTCGGGGTTGGGGTAGGGGGATTGGAACCCTTTGGGGTTGGGGTAGAGGACCTCACAACACTGTTCAAATGGAACTTGTGTATTATAACGAGCACAGAGACATTTCCCGGAAACTCATATCATTTGCCTCGAACAACAACTGGAAGGAAGTGTCATTAACTTGCCCGGAAACAACAACAACATTGAGCTTGGCATTCGCTGAGAGTGTGCCCAAAACAACAACAACAACATTGACCCCATTAACCACGTGTTCTCCCTAATGACTCTATCGCGTGTTCAAAACAACAACAACAACATTGACCCCATTAACCACGTGTTCTCCCTAATGACTCTATAGCGTGCCCAAAACAACAACAATAACATTGACACCATTAACCACGTGTTCTCCCTAATGACTCTATCGCGTGCCCAAAACATCAACAACAACATTGACCCCATTAACCACGTGTTAACCCTAATTACTCTATCTCGTGCCCAAAACAACAACAATAACATTGGCCCCATTAACAACGTGTTCTCCCTAATGAGTCTATCTCGTGCCCAAAACAATAACAATAACATTGACCCCATTAACCACGTGTTCTCCCTAATGACTCAATCGTCCATGAAAGTGACGAAGTTCCTGTTTTTCCATTCTCACTGACAAAATCCATAAAACCATCAAATAATTTGATCAAAACACACACCCATCCATGAAAACAGGCATAAATGTGACAAACTTCCTGTTTTTTTATTCTCACTGACACAGTCAATAAAAAATCAAATAAATCGACCAACACACATAACCATCCATGAACTATGTAAAAAAGTTATAGGTGGCAGCAGGGGTGAGTGATGGGAGTAGAACCCCCATCTCTACTAATATCGGGTTTGGTACTACCCTATTTACAGTATACCCTTTCCCAGGGTATGGTAACGCGATCGAGTGTTCAATTGGCCACTTTCTAAAGCCAAATGTACCCGCCTTGAGTTATGGCTTGATAATCTCTACTCTCTCTTTGGAGGTAATAACTCGCTCTGTCAATATAATAATGGCGGTGCCTTGTAGCTCTATTCCTACCCTGCCTGGGTTACGGAAAATACTACACAGTTTGTAGAAAATACCTTACTTGTATTCTTCAAAAAGGGTCACAAATGTAATTAAAGAAACGAAAATAGGTCATTTATCTGAAAGGAAAAGAAAAAGGGGTGGAACCCCAACAGTAGCAGTTTTTTTATCCTTGAACAATAAGTTTATAGCCTGTACCTGTAGTAAGGCTGAATTAGGACCCCATTTGCTACTATTAAAATTCTTCTGTTTCTACCAATGTTTCATCGGTCCAGCTAGATTTTGTTTTTCTTTACGTATTATCTTTTATTTTATTCTTTCAATTCACGGTACAAATACTTTATTATTTAGTAATATACGGCACTACTACATTGCATTTATTACTAACACTAAAAAATCTACTAATTATACACTTGCTTCTACTTGTTAAAAACTGAATACTTTTTTTTTTCATTTTACAATTCTTCATTGAAACTTTTCTCCATTTTTTCTATTGTACCCAACTCTTTGAGGGGATACAAATTTATTTCTAATAGCCAAAGTACAAGCAAAACTGCTCGAAGTTTTGCTAATTCGAGCGCTGCTAAAAGCGAAGTCCATTTACCTTCCCCCTTTGACAAAGCCATTTCTGTTTCAATATACAATTTTTATTTAGTCAACTCGATCCAGTTTTCCCAACTTCCACCAGTTAGAACTTAAAGAAAATAAAAATATAGTATATATGTAACCTATTGGGGGAAGGCTATTATCTCCTATGAGATATCTAAAGGATTTCCTTGCAGTAGCTTAGCGGCAATAGGCCTAATTACTTTATTTATATGTCTGTATCGTTCCCAACAATTAAATTCAAGTTACAAAGTTTTATAGCCTAACTAGTTCGCAAGTTTTTCTCCAATTTCCGACTCGCGCCATTTGTAGCAATAAAAATTTGTTGTTATTATGGGTTGCGACAGAAAAATTAGCATTTGAATCAAACGTATTCTTATTAATAAAAAACAAAACCTGGTTTTCTCAATAAATCAGATATTAATGGCATAGGTTTGTTTCCCTATTTCTTATTTATTTCATTTGAACCGGATGCCGTAATTTCTCCAATATACATATTAATCGAATTCTATTTTAATACTGATTTTGAATATCTTTGAATCATTTCATTTAATTTAATCCATCAAAAGTTATGAGGAATTAAGAATTATTGAACTAGAAATTCTGACGTTTCAGAGCTTGGTTTCCACAGCACGATCAGATCTGACTTAAGAGATACGAATTCTTATAGGCTAGCAGGGGTTAGAAACTTTCTAAGTTGTGGCGATGACAACTTTTGGTGTTCGTAGGGATGAAAATCGTGGCTTCTTCTTCTCGGGCTATCTGGAGACCTGATTCCCTTGGGAGCATTTACGTTGGAGACTTACGAACTAATTATCCATCATTAGGCTAGATGCAGACATATAAGATGACATAAACACAGATAAAAAAGACAATAGATTTATTGAACTTACATACTTAGTTGTACAGCAACGGGTCACTTCAATGACAATAACGGTGACAAGAATATAAGAATTTCGTCTGAATCTCTCTAGGTCTGATTTTCTAATGGTCTTAAAAAGCACATCTACCCCAACTACCAAACATAGGTTTTCAGTCCTGCGCCATGAGGACTGGCTCGCCATTGGCCCAAGAGGACCAAGGATGTAAATCTTATGCCCAATGAATTCTTTAATATTTTTCAGATGATTCAGGCGTTCACACGATTTTTTTGCCATTTAAACTTCCTTAGAAATATTGTGCGTAGCACTTTTCTTGCTACTCATTATCTTAGCGAAATTCAAACGACTAGCTTCGTTGTTTTGACTGAAGATAGAATGCAGTTTATCTTTTTGCTGATTAAAAGTTTAGAATCTTGGAAGCGGTAGTTGATCTCAATTAGGGGACGTTTAATTTCTGCCCGAATCATCTTTAGAAGGAAAGAATCTTGTATTTTAAATATATCGGTACACTACCTGCATTAGTTGTTCTCGAAAAGTACCTATACCTAGTAGAAGATGAAATCTAAAGAGTAGAAAAGTCGTTTTTTGTAATTTATATACATTATTTTTATTAATAAACAAATTAACATAAATTTTTATAACATTTTATTCGTAAGGCACTAAAATCAATATTAAACACGCTTGTGTTTTCCACTAGAAAGTCGTTCAATCGAGGAAAGTCAACACAAATGTTGAGAAACTGCTTGTAGGTATAGCCACGACATCTGAACATAAAAAAGAGTAGTGAATGAAAGCCGCATGTCTTAGTCATTAAATCCTGTACTCTTTGTTGATTTTGAATAATAGTTTTCCCATTGCTCTCAATAAAGTTGCTGATGTCTGGAGTGTAGAATTTATAGGGTAAGTCAAGAGGATCAAAAAAATCAATATTCTTCGTAGTTTGAAAGATGCATAGCCAATGGCCTGTCTTCAAAGTCAATGGACTGCTATTAACAATGAGTAAGGTATTGTTAACACATGCAATTTTTTCAATGAAATGTATTGGTATGAAATAGAACTTTTACTGGGACATGTATGGATCCATATTAAATACACTGATTATTCGATTTGTGTTCATGATACTAAGTTTAATAGAACACTGCGGTTGGGTGTGATTTCCGAATAGGTTTCAAATTGACTCAATAATATTAGCGTGATACTCTCAGTCAAAGCATCGGCAAATGTGCACTCTAAGCGTGCATTCCCTGTTCGTACTATGCTCATATCCTTGGTCCCCGACAGGTCCAAAACAATTAAACCATGATTTTTTTTTGAAAATGTTGAACCGGTTATTTCATTTTCAAATAGTTGGGAGTCATGATCTAGGGATTGCATGGTCAACTCGCACAGAGTTCTATAAGATTTTTTGTCAAATGATATTATGTACATTGGAATACCATTCACTTTACACACAAGGCTAGATAGACCAAAAAAATTAAAGTCATGGGGGGATGCAGTAAAGGATCCAACGGTACTGCCACTCTTCACAAAGACCAAAGCAAGTTTTGATGGGATTTCACCATTGATAAGTGATGAATCGGTATAACTACGAGACCCGGTGGCAATGTGACGTTGATTAGTGATTGTATGGGGGACAAGAAGTTTAATGTTGTTGCCATTGGTTCTTAGCTTTTCCAACGTCAGTACAACGGAGCTTATAACCTGTTGTTTTTGAACATTAAGAATTGCCAAAGTGATAGCGTCATTTGTACTGGATCCCGCGGGAAGTGCTTTTCACGAATTGGAATTCGACGAGGCTAGTTACGACTTTATGTCAATCTTGACATTGGGGGGTAACCATTGGGATATATTGAATATCTCACGATTTAATTTTCCAACTAAATGATACTCCTGGGTCACTGCAGTAGTAAATTCACCGTCAGTATCAACACCTGATTGATATGCATAGCCCAATGACGGTCCTCTCAACTCCTTGTATGTCTTTGGTGTCATCATCATAAATAGTATGTAGCTTGCATAGTTGGGTAAATTATTGCTAATGCTCACCAATGTTCTATTAATAAATACATTAATTTTTTTGAACAGGTTATGTAGAATAGAGTTTTCGTAGGATAGACCATCGGCAGCTGTTGGAGTTGTATTATCTGACTTTTTCTTCACCGCAACATTTAAATCAATAAATGTTGATGACAAATCATGAAATAGTCTTCATTGGAAAATATCTGAAAGTGTATATTTTCTGAGAGGGGTTGCTGGGGATGAAATTGTTCATAGTAGCCATACTTGACACTGACATCAACATTTTCAGCATTGAACAGATTCAATGAGGAAATGATTGATGGATTTGATTCTTTGTGAGGGAGATAAGTCATCTTAAGAGAAGAAATCCTTCTTTGATCTAACAATATTTTTCCTTTTGTGCTTATTGGTCTTCGTCATTTTATTTCTCAATGTCACTGTTCATGTTCGTCGCTTTCTATCTAAGGGGGGAAAGATGAGTGAGTGGCGTGTACGCAGCCTTTTCAACCCCTTCCCAGTTTTTCCAGAATTTAACTGGTCGCCAAAGGCTCTTGCTAAATGTCTAAAAATTTTCCAAACATTTTTGTCAAGACTCATACCCAACTCCCAATCCTGTAGTGTTGAGGCAGCAAAATTTGATGCAGCAGGTAGAAGATATTTTCTGGAAAGGGGTAGTGCAGAACGAAATAGCCTAGCAAACCAGCTACCAAGACCATAGCCAGACATAGTAGGACGCCCCTTCTAACAGTCCAATCCATGACCAATTTGACGTGGACTCAGAGCACCAACATAGTAATTGATATAAGGACAGACAAATGGAAATCTTCTATTGTTCATTTTAGGTGGTGGTGGTGTAGACGACGATGGGTCGAAAATGACATGTAATCACAGCTAAACCTTTTGTTATTGCTAGAGGATCACCCAATTCACTTCTTAGTGTTAAATGACAGAGTTCCAAATATGAAGTGTTTAAAGGAACATACTGAAGATGCTTTATATTATAGTGATGAACAAGTTCATGACTTGTTTTTCGTTCAAGAACACGTAGGAGGGGGACATTTGAATTACCAACTCTCGATGTTTCCACAAAGGATGCATACAGAAATATGCAAGAGTCCGAGGTGAAACCAGGTGGATAATCAGCAAAAATAACTTGATCCATCCCTTTAACAGTGCCTGCGTTTTTCCCATTGATCACATTCTGTTTAAAGCCAAGAACATCTCTCAGATTATCATTAAGATGAATCATTTCAGTGTCAACAGGTGAGGTAATGTAAATCCTATCGTGCTCCATTGAATAATTAAAATGGAATGTACCAATCCTACGATATGAGATTTTTCTATTGATTGTGTGACAAAAATCTGTTATACTATCATATTCTATAGATTTCAATGTGACATGTGGATATTCAGTAGATTTAAGTGCTTCAACCCATTCATACTCGACAAAGAGTGACCAATCGAATGTTATAACTTTTATAACATACGCACGATCCTTTCTGAGGATTTCATAGGTATTTTTGAGAATACAGTCGACAAGAGCCACTTCATACTTTCTGTCATCAAGTTTAAGGACGGGGGAGAGTTTCATCCAAATACCACTTGTCTTATTCCAGTCATTGTCGCGAGGATTGGAGACGTTAGACATAGATGTTACATAAAAATCACTGGGCATTGTCAGTATCATCAACACGGATCAAAAATACAAATCAGAATGGTATCATAGCCATCGAATAAGCAACTATTTCTTACCCCGGCGAGTACGAGTCTTTAATATCTTTTCAATTTGATAGATTTCACTACTATTTTTAACTTTTTGTAGTTCATAGTCATAAAATAATTTCTTCGATAATTTCTTCATCTTTGGTATCTCGCAGACGATAAGTTATGGGTTAGTTGTCTAGGATTTTTGCCACTTTAAAAAGTTCAGTGGACCACAAGTAATTGTCCTTTTCAAAAACATTAGTTGTTCTATTTTTTCGAACAGGATCGCCCACAATGAATTTTTTCTTCTTATTGACCATCGTTTCTTTGGAATATTGTTTAAGAAAAGTGTCAATTGTATCATGATCAGAATGATAAACTTCCGTTGGGGTTGAGTTGGACAATGATCGATGAGGTCGTTGACTATAAATCAACATGATTTTATTTAAATCATGAATAAAAGGAGGTGTATTTTTGAATGTACAATAGCTTGAAATTAAAAGTCGAATAGTTCTTATCAATCGTTCGGCCAATGCAGCCTTTAAAGGACTACGACTATGATAGAGCAGTTTATTATATTTCATTAGTACTTTTGCAACATGGGGATTGACAAATTCACTACCGTGATCCGTTTGAATTTTTCTATACGAATCCTGTTCGAGAATACTTTCAATAGCCTGAGCAATTTCAACACCTCTCTTTGACCGCAATGGAATTGCATATGCATAACGACTATAAACACTGATTGCAAGTAGAATGTACTTTTACGGTGTATTGTGAGGTCTTTGAATCTCATCTAGAGTTAAGAAATCTTCTTGCATTATATGCAGGGGGGAAAAGCCTTTAGTTTTTCGATAATGATTAGAACAAAAGCCTAGTATTTCTATGTAGAGTGTATCTTGTTTCATTTTGTAGATAGTCTTGTACCTTTTTAGTGTGAACACCAGTGACTTTGGAAAGAGTGTTGGGGGATCTTAAACTTCCCGCTTCATCAATATTTTCATAAACACGTTTCAGAACTTTAACCATTTTGAACGTAAACACGTAGTGTAACGTCCGCTAACCTTTTTTATACTAGTATTTGATGATGGTGGTGGTGATGACATTGACTTGATACGTCTTCGCTTTTGTCTATCTATCAGTGGTGTGATCCTCCTCATTGTCAAATCCATGTTTCCACTAAGTGTGCTACTATTTTCCGAGATTGATTTAAAATCTTCTTCTTCTTCTTCTTCATGTTCATATTTTAATGGTGTTGTCGACGAGGGTGCATGCTCATTTAAGTTTTTAGAATTTTCCTACTGCTAATATGGCTTTTGGTGAAGTTTAATGTATTTAGAAAGTTGTATAGATGAGCGTCGAATGATAATAGTCTTTTACGATTTGTAACCATATCATATATTAAATCAAGTAGATTATAGCTCTTTCCCTGAATTATAATCCCTTTCCCATTGCTATCAGCTTGAAAATGATTTTGACCGCTTTCCATGAGATATGCTATGAGTCGTTTACTTCTATTGGTGTCAATTTATAGGGTTTAGCCATCTAGAAAAACGGTTTACAAGTCCTGCAATTATTGACAGTAAAAGTGTGAAAAACATACCACCCGCCTGAAGAAGACGTTTCCTTTTAAAATTCTTTCCATTCTTTTTACAGGCCAATGTACGTACAATGGAACGATGTTGCTTTGCCTGTTGCTTAACTACTTCTGGCAGTTGAACATTGCCCTCTGTTAAATTTAACCAAAGTTCAGATATTAGATTAATGAATTCTTTGTCAATACCATGTTTGAGTATGGCTTTCCTAGGTGGGTTTTGAAGTGCTTAGAACAGAAAATATACGTCTATTTTCATGTAGTTTCTTCAGTGTCATAACGGTAACTGATAACCTTTTTTACTGTTCACAGGGAAATATACTGTATTTTCATTGTCGAAAATATCTGTGACTACACGCAGATCCTCGGATGTATTTTGATTAATATCCAATAGGATGTAGCCATAGGGTCTATTAGTTGCCTGACTGTGTAATTAGAACAAAAGTTTAGGGGCCCTAGAGCATATTTGCTTATTTAGGGCTAATTACGAAATAAAATCACAAACAACTCTGTAGGTGATATACTAAGCGAAATTCAATGCAAGTGTTTGCATACATTTGCTCTGATGAAAGAGGTTGTGTAGAACCAGAGTAACAGAAATCTTTTCATGCTGAGTGAACAATTGTAGCATTTCCTGGGACCATTGTTCAATAGATTCAGCTAAGTTGTCAATAATCAGCCAAGAGTTTGGTTCAATAATGTTGAAAAAATCAAGTCCCTGTATGAATTGTATATGCACCAACCCCGATATGGCAATTACTTTTATTTTATCGAATAACTCCTGCCGTATATTGTGACACCCCTAGACTTGTTACAGCTTTTCCACAAATATATTATCGCTCTTTCTATTTATTTTACTTAAGTGTGTTGTTTTTCCTGATATTGAAGGCCAATCGTTAAACGATCTGAATGGTGTTTTAAATTGATCCAAGTTCCCTTCAACAGTTCACCTACAACTAACTGTAGACTATAGATGTCTAATGACTAAATAATTTCCCTTATTAGTACTACTACTACTCAGTTCAAGAATAAAGAGAACAAAATCAGTAAAGAATAATATTTTCTATTATTATATACATAAAAGTAATAGCACTTTATAAATAATACATTAAACATGAAAAATGAACATTAAACAAGAAAAATACACTTTTTTTATTTATTTATAACAAAAATATAACATTTATTTTACATAAGCACTAGGAAAAAAAAACACTTTAATAAATACACTTTTTTTTAATTTATTTATAAAAAATACAACATTCATTAAAATATACACACTTCAAATAATATCACATTTTTTTATTTACAACATTTTTAATTTGAAATGGGGTTCCCCGGGGGGTGGAAGCTGCAGAGGCCGAAGGCCAAGGGTGGCCACTGTGGTGGCCGGGAAGCGCCGCGGGCCGGAGGGGGGCATTAAATAACTCTAAATAGTGGAAATTATGAAGAAGAAATTGCTCTGCCTTGCACGCACACACATTGAAAATTGTTTGATAAAAAGAAAACAAAGAATTTAAAACACCTGTCACAACCCACGACCCACCTTGTACCATTAAAGAATTTAAGTTAACTTTTTCAGACCGAGTTGTTTTCTGTGCTCTACACATTCAACTCGGTCTGAGATTAGATAGTGACCATATGGTAGTACCTTTACACTATCCTCAAGTACATAGACTTTTACCGATATGGCCGACACGGCATTTTTCTTAACTCTAACTGTGTAGTTTTTAAATTGTAAAGAGCGAATCACCATGACTTTCGCTCTTGGGACTAAACTACGTTCCACAAAGTTTCTATAGACACTCATTTCGAAATTTTTTTTACAAAGTGTGTAGGTACCCCCTTGTAAAAACGTTTGATATCCTTGTTGTGCGTTTCCACACAGTATACCTTCGGCCCAGGAAACACACCACTGGATATCAGATCAATACTCTTTTCATATTTTAAAATTAACAATTGATTTGGAGCCTGGTGTTTCACTAGCTCTGGGTAGAGGGGTACATTCCAGCTGGAGTAGTCCATTCAGGAGTTAATGTAGTCGCCATTTTCCAAATAATTCAATAAATTTTCAGTTTTAACTTTTAACAGGAGTAAATCAGTGTCCCCGTAATACACTTGAACCTGTCCCTCAATCGGCCATTGTACCTTGCATACATTATAATAAAATGACAACATGAGTTTTTTAGATATTTTCGTTATTACACTCTTTTCTTGCGATGTAGGAGCACCATATCAGAGTATATGATTGTGAACGATGTGAAGTATGGATCCGCAATGATTCGAGCACAATCTTTGGGATTGGTTACAATGATAGATCTACTTCTGTTTCGTACGTTTTCGCTCATTTTACCGAAGGCTGAGTTTAACATGAGTTTATAGATTTCCTTCTCAACTTTCGTTTTCGCTTGTGAAAGCTTACTGACAAAGGTGTCAATAAACGTTTTCATGTAAGGCTTTTGATCAAATTGGAGGGATCTAAGAATCTTTGTAACTTTGAGACCATTGGACACCATCCATTTCAATAGAACGTGATGAACTAGGTATTCTGCATCGGATTGAGGTCAGCGATTAGTTTTTGTTTTGAAGGTACCCAGTACATACTCCCATCCTCTACTAAAGACAAATTGTAGGGGCTCAGAGAGTCCCTACCCACCGGTCTCTTTATGCACGGAAAAACAAAATCGTTTACCGAGTCATGGATTTTCATGGGTATTTCACCGTCAATTTCAAAAAACCATCCCTGTGCCCCATTCTCCTCAATGTTAGCAATGTTGGGGAAATTCGAAGCACATGGATTGTTAAGCCATTTATAATTGCCACACGGCAAACAGTAATGAGACATTGCCAATGGGTAAAGGAAATTCATATCCAAAAACTGTGTCTGACTTTTCATTGGTGTGCTGTCCGGTCGGATCAGTTTTCATGATACGGTCCCCGTGAAAAACATACCCACCCTTCATTGATCTCTCTACAAACAGATGCTGATCCACGTCGGCGATCAGACCTATTTCTTCTTTTCTGATTTTAAGTATCAAGTCCATCAATAGATGAGGAGTGGAAAAATAATACCCTAAATCCAACCCAAATTCCCAATAGATTTTATCCCTATTTTTGCACACAGTGTCCAGAAGAGTGATTATGTCACTGGCCAAGGAGAGTTTACAATAATCCCACCCATTTTTACATCCACCCTTTGCCCAAACCCTCTTAGCAAATTCATAGTCATTAGTGGTGCACTCACTCTCAGTAAGAGAATTGTAAAAAGCTTCAATGGGCAGTAATGACACCTCATCTAGCCTCAAGGTAGAGTTATAATAATAACATGCATATTTGCTCTTACACGTTAATAAATCATACATTTCATCATCAGGGAAGCACTGTGTAAGGAGGGGGAAGCTATCAAAATTGTCGCTTTTCTTTACCTGAATCAATTGACTTAAGGATTTGGGGAAGAAGCTGAAACAGTCTAAAAAACGGATTTTTTCAGGCACGTGTTACCCTTGTCAACTGTTTTCCACATGAATTCTAGCAGCAGTAGCTTCTCCGAAGATTTGGGTATGATATTATATGAAAATGAACCATCTATCCATGCGTTATCTACAACTCCCCCCTTGGCAATGTGGGCCAACGCCGGTAAAACAAACTAAGTCGTAATTGGAATTGTGTATAAAAACCGGTACAAAATATTACTGACTAACGTTTAAGTTGCACGACTGATATGCAACCCCTTTAAAGTTACTCCCACCCGATGTAATTTCTTTCCACAAATGATCATGGTCGATCACCTTTCTCCTCTCCCCACTCCCAACACCATCATCAAATCCCCCTTGCAAACCCAACATATTTTGCGATTTTTAATGGCCACTCTGTCATCTAGTGATAGGAGCATAAGCTAGTTTGTGTAATGAGGGTTCGAAATTGCACAGTTCGCTGTTTTGATTAGACTGACCAATGCCGAGCGCATGCAGTCTTCACCGCCCAACGACTCAACTACATCCAACACTTGCATGGTATTACTGGAATCTCGTTGCGCATGAGCGTAAGAGACCCCTATGGCTTCATGTATTTTATAACGATTTGAATTTGACGATTCATACGCGTATGTGAGTTTCGCCTCGCAGTCTAAAGCGATCTTTCTGCTCTTTAAGAGCCTGTTCTGGAAATTCTTAAAACGTAAGATCGCTCTATCACCGCTTACCGTTTCCACAGCCTGGTATCCATGACGATTACACTGTTTCGTGGGATGCTTTAACTTTCAATCAATCCTAAATCTGGACAGGCATGTTGGACAGTAATAACGTACATTCCGATTTTTACCCTCACTTAGAACCCTACTAATATCTGTAATTGGATTAAAATGTCCAATTGAATCAGGTTCTGTGGGTGGCGTGTATAGAAGCCAAACCCAATGCTCCACTGATTCAATTGAGGGAGCCTTTACTGGAAATAATACACCCTTCTTATCGGAACGCCGACCCTCCTCAAATTCTGTTTCATACTGCAATACTGTGACACCAATCTTTAAATTTGCATTAGCCCACTCGAAAATATCTATTCCTTTTAATGTCACGGGAAATTGACCATTTAAACAATTAAGATATACTACGGGGAAATTTGAACCCTCCATCCCATTAAGCGCTAATTTGTCCAACTTTTTCTAAGAAGCATCATTTTGCAGGGCTCTGTAGGTGGCAATCAAAAATGCATACTTGAAACACTGTAGCCTCGCATCGAAACAGATTCGTTGTATTCCCCTACAACCCTCTAAATCTGAATGATATTTTAATTCAATTGCCCTCTCTCCATGCCCATCTCTGAAAATAAAGTCTTTTTTAAATCTACAAATGTTAACGCTTAAATTCTTAATAAATAAAACCACCGACCCGCTACCCCCCTCATTATAATTATCCAGTTTAGTTTGAATGCTATTAACCCAATCTAAAAAAAACTCCTCATAATTTTATAAATGCAGGCGAATTGCTAACATCTCTGTATGCAAGTATTTTGAATATTACTTGCTTGCATTTTCATTTAAAAAAATATTTTTAGTGCTATTGATGCTATTAAACTATCCCTTCCACCCCACACCCCCATCTGTTTTTCAAAAAGGGCTCGAATCTTGTTAACATATAAATGGGTAATGTCCACGGGATGTGTTATTATATCCCCTGACACTAAAGAGTTAAATAGGTCACCGAATTTGGCACTGTAGACTTTTGTATGATGCAAGGAAGAGCTGGAAAGAAAAAAATACGGAAGTGGGGATACTTGTAGGGATATTATATCATTATTACTACTAGTATCATTAACCTCAATGGTGGCGTAAAATCGTCAATAGCAACACTGCTAGTCTGTTCAATTGCATTAGTTCGACGTTGTGTGAAATCGCTCAGGTCACTTAGTATGCCTTCCAGGGTGTTTGGGGATAGCTGATCAAGCCAGCCTGTATTGTCGTGTGACGGAATTTTTTTATGAGGACCCAGTTTAGATGCACTAGTACTACTACCATCACCTAAATACTCGTTCATTAATCTACCTGCCCATTCCGGGTCCTCTACCATGTCTATTTCACAAGTTAGATCATCTAGGCTTGCCATGTCCCCAAAACAATCATTTAAAAAACCCCTATGCCACTTCATATTATCAACAACTAGAGTATTCTCATCCCTAAACTCCACTGGCGGTGCAATGATTGACTCAGTAAGCTCAGTTCAGTACTGAGCTAATTTTGATTATTTAGTTTGTCTATTATTTATTCAGAATATTAATGGTGGGGATTGCACTCCTACCACATCCCCAAAGCCCACTCCAAATAAATTAACGATATTCTTTGTATTTAAAGGAGACACATTGTTCAATTTTTAAGATAAACACATTGTCTTAAAAACGAGATATTTCTGTAAAGCACATAAGAAACATTTAGAACCAAATAGCCTATACCTGTATGGCATCCCATAAAACATATTTTTAAATACGATACAAGAAAAAATATACAATTTTGATTATTTACCTCATCTATTATTTATTCGGAATATTAATGGGGAGCGCCCCTACCCCAACTCCTCTTTTTTCTCTAAAATAATTACCTTGATTATTATCATCGAGTTTGCCTAATTAAGACTGCAGTGAAATATGGATGGAATTTCACGAGAAGCGACAAAGTACCCTTTTAGTCAAAATATCTAAACAGCTGTTATAGAGCATGCGAAATTTATCGTAGATATGTAATTTTGATTGTTCACTTCGTCTATTATTTATTCAGAATAGTAATGGGGGGCACCCGTTCCCCAAGTCCTCTTTTTTCTCTACAATAATTACCCGGATTATTAGCCGAGTAGGCGATGTTCCTTTCATCGACTTTGCCTTATTGAGACTGCAGTGAAATATGGATGGAATTTCACCAGAAGCGACAAAGTACCCTTTTAGTCAATATATCTAAACAGCTGCTATAGAGCATTCGAATTTTATCGTAGATGTGTAATTTTGATTGTTTACTTCGTCTATTATTTATTCAGAATAGTAATGGGGGGAGCTGCCCCTTCAATTCCACAATACCCAATCCCAAAAGATGACAATTACAGATCTTTTTCAATTATATATGGCACGGAAGATAATTGCTATCTGTTGAGTTAAAATAGAAAATATGCATTTGTGAACTAGCTTTTTAGCCAGATGCCTTTACACCTGGATATCTGGTATGAAACAAATGAAAAATATGCGGTCCCCTGTCAATTAGAAAGCTACTACAGATAGCTAAAAGCCAGCTATATGATAATTCAAAAATAATGTATATTTACTTACCATCATGATTCTTTTGCTGTTCTCCATTAAAAAACTAATAAATTTAATTGTAATACAAGTTGTAATAGAACTTAATACAAGTTCTATTATTCAACTGATACAGAAAGACCAATTTACTCTATATTTATAGAAAAAAAAACACGAATAAAAGGCCTCCAGCTGAAAACCATTATTTCTAGAAAAAGACCATCTTTTGAGCATGTAATATAAGAAAGTTTCATTTTGAATATGGAACCAGGAAAAAAATTTATTATGATGATAGAAGAATGAACTTGGTAAAGCATGTATCGGCTAAATCCGTCTGATTGCATTATACAATCTCGTCCCTAGTTCCAAATATAACGTGTTTGATCGCTTTATAGGTCTATAATATAGATGGCTTGGCTGCTTTTCGTCAAAGTGTGTTGTTCAAACTGCACTGTATATTCATGCCTCAGGCTTGTAGGCGTCAAACTGCACTGTATATTCATGCCTCATGCATATAGTTCAAACCTTTATATAAGACACTACTGATAGCCATTTTGTTCAACGTAGTGGAAAGTTCTGGAAATTATATATTTGAGGATGTCAAACCCCCCAGAGCACCCAGGGCAAAGGTTGTAAGCTGTGCCTTGGGGACATATAAGGTTTTTATAGATAGCGTTGTCATAGAAACTTCAAAAGGTGCTCATTTAATTAGAAATTAACAGGGCTAGTGCCCTTCATAATAGTCGAAAGTGACTGGAGGTTAACTAACCCCCCTTTTACGCCCACCATTTCCCCAAACACATCCAATCAAAATTTGAAGATAGCCATTTCGTTCTACGTAGTTGAAAGTTCTGGAAATTGGGTCTTTGAGGATGACACTCCTCCCAGAGCCCTCAGGGTTAAGGTTGTAGGTTATACACTGGGGGCATATAAGGTTTGTATTGAAATCTTTGTTGTAAAAACTTGAAAAAGGGGCTCACTCGATTGGAAATTCAAAGGACTAGTGTCACTTTTAATAGTGATTGGAGGGCAACTAACGCCCCTCTCACGCCCATCATTTTCCCAAACACATCCAATCAAAATTTTGAGATAGACATTTCATTCAACGTAGCTGAAAGTTTTGGAAATTAGGTCTTTTCCAGCGTTGTCGTTGAAACTTCAAAAAGGACTCATTCAACTGTGAATTGAGAGGGCTAGTGCCCTTATTAATAGTCAAAATTGATCGGAGGGTGAAGGCCCCCCACGTACCCATCATTTCCCCAAACACTTCCGATCAACATTTTGATATAGCCATTTTGTTGAACGTAGTTGAAGGGTCCGGAAATTATGTTTTTCAGTAAGACAACCCCCTCAGAGCCCTCAGGGCTAAGGTTGTAAGTTATGCCTGGGGGCATATTTTATAGAAAGTGCTTTCGTAAAAACTTCAAAAAGGGCTCTTTCAATTGGAAATTGAGAGGGATATTGCCCTTTTTAATAGTCGAAAGTAATCGGAGGGAGAATCGCCCCCCCCCACGCCTATCATTTCCCCAAACATTTCTGATCATTTGATATGGCCATTTTGCTCAACGTATTTGAAATGTCTGTAAATTATGTATCTGAGGATGAAAAACCCCCCAGAGCCCCAAGGGAAAAGGTTTTAAGTTATGCCTTGGGGACATATAAGGTTTTTATAGATGGCGTTGTCATATAATCTTCAAAAGGGGCTCATTTAGTTGGAAATTGAGAAGGTTAGTGCCCTTTTTAATAATCGAAAGTGATTGGAGGGTGACTAACCCTCCTCTCACGCCCACCATTTCCCCAAACGCATCCAATCAAAATCTTCTGATAGCCATTTTGTTCTACGTAGTTGAAAGTTCTAGAAATTAGGTCTTTGAGGATGACGCTTCCTCCATAGCCCTCAGGGCTAAGGTTGTAGGTTATGCCCAGGGGGCATATAAGACTTTTATTGAAATATTTCTCGTAGAAACTTGAAAAAGGGCTCATTTGATTGGAAATTCAAAGGGCTAGTATCCTTTTTAATAGTCGAAAGTGATTAGAGGGCAACTAAACCCCCTCTCACGGTTATTTTGGGCATGTTTCTTTTTAATATAATTTAAATAAAACACGTTACAGTCTGCATAACTAAAATAAAACGTTCCAGTGTTGGAACCTTTTTAATAGTCGAAAGTGGTCGGAAGGCAAATAACGCCCCTCTCATGCCCACCTTTTCTCCAAACACATCCAATCCAAATTTTGAGATAGCTATTTTGTTCAACGCAGTTGAAAGGTTCGGAACTTATGTCTTTGAGGATGACACTCCACCCACAGCCCTCAGGGCAAGGGTTGCAAGTTTTGCCCTGGGGGCATATAAGGTTTTTACAGAAAGCGTTGTCGTAGAAACTTCAAAAAGGGCTCATTCGATTAGGAACTGAAAGGACTAGTGCCTTTTTAATAGTCGAAAGTGATTGAAGGGCAACTTAACCACTTCTAACGCCAGCCATTTCCCCAAACACATCCAATCAAAATTTTGAGATAGCCATTTTGTTCAAAGTAGCTGAAAGTTCTCGAAATTTGGTCTTTGAGGATGACGAACCCCCTACAGCCCTCAGGACAAGGGTTTCAAGTTATACCCTGGGGGAATATAAGGTTTTTATAGAAGGCGTTGTGGTAGAAACTTAAAAAAGGACTCATTCGATTGGAAATTGAAAGGGCTAGTGCCCTTTTTTATAGTCGAAAGTGATTGGAAGGCAGCTAACCCCCTCTCAAGCCCACCATTTCCCCAAACACATCCAATCAAAATTCTGAAAAAATTCTTTTAAATGTTTTCACTTTTATAACTTTAAGAAATCAAAAATTAAATGAGATTCTAAGGAATAAATATCGGCATATGTACATTAAACTGACAATGCACATTTTTTTCAGCAAATTCATTTTAATTTTTTTCAATAAAGTACAAATTATATTCTGGCTTTTAGAAAGCATGGGGTTTAAAACCCTACTCATATTAATTTCTGCTCGTTTTGAGTTTGACTCTGTTATTTATTTTAATTTCTGTTTGTTTTGGGTTTCATTTATTGATTGATACTGATTTGTGATAGTTGTATGTTTGGTAGATTATTTGATTATATTTTTGTTCATTTTTGGTTTAATGGAGTTTTTTACTTTTTTTGAAAAAACTTGTTTTGTGGAAAAAGTTTTTTTAAAATTAATATCATTAAAAATGCACCTTCACTCTCAGCTGAGCTTGGCTGTGGAGCTACGATAGTTTGCTTTGGAATAGGATCACAGGTTTTGCAAGAATCGCAACAATGTAGGTTTATTTGGGCTTTGTTTTTTTTTTTTAATTATGCATAAACAATTCGCACAATGTATCAGCATTTCTGGAGGGTAGGTTTAAGACCCGGCCTTCTTAGGGCAACGCAGAAGGCATCTATAATACCCACCCTTTCTCTTTCTAGTCTGATTAGGTTCTACTACCACGTCCCCCTCTGTAACTGAATCAGAGCAACATGACCCAAGAATCTTCTCCTTCCATTTCCGTTCACAGCTGATGTCCTTTTCCTTCCTTTGCTCCACTCTAGTGTTCCCCGTGCTACCCCCATGTTAATAGTAAAGTTCCCAGCTTGTCTGCCTTCTACCAAAAAGTCTTTGCAAGCTGGACTTTAAAAAAAACTTCTCCCCAATGGTAACATGGCTCCTTCCAAACCAGAAGAACGTTGGGCTAAATACTCATGATCATCGCCCGCTACCCTTTCTCATTATACCTCCTAATCTAAACGCAACCTATAATCATACTGGACCCCAACTCTGAAAAATAATTCTGCCGATAGGTTTCCCTAGCCCCTTCCCCCTTAGCAATGGTTTGTTATTGAAGGCCTTTAGTTAGGGTAATAGTAAGTGTTGTTTTGATCCTCCAGACTCTGCCGGGAGTCATTTACTTTACTTGGCCTCACTGAAAAAACACAAAAAAAAAACAAGTTTCGTTGTCAAAGCTATACAAGCATGATTTTATAAGATTTTTGGTATACTGCACATTTAAAAAAAGAGAAGCAAAAAGCAATTTGAAAACAAAAAACAAGGATTTTTTTACACAGATAAATATAAGCAAAGATCAATCTAAAAGCAAAAGAAAGTGTCTTTAAAAAAAAAACTTTGTTTTGTTTATTAAATTAAAAGGTTTTTTTTTTAGCAGCGAAAGGTGCGGTCAACGAGACTTCTCATTGATTTCATTGGAGTGGGGTATGAAAAACTTGATTAGGTGTTCAGGATTGCATTACACAGCAAGGGCAGAATGGTGAAAATAACTTGTCATAATCAAACAACTTTAAAAATAGTCTTAAGTGCAAACTTTCTTCGCCACAGAACATATTAAGCACCATAGCGCTACCTAAGTAAAGAGCAATATATAACTTCAATACGTTATTTATTTTTTGTTTCCCAGGCCGCTCCGTGTGGGAGAAGTGGTTGTAGAAACTTCGGACAGGGTGAGCGCTTCGATTGGAAATGGAAAGCTCTAATGCCCTTTTTAAGGGTTGAACATGACTTGAGGTTGCCAGCCCCCCCCCTTGCCATTTTAATTACCCACCTCTCTTCCTCTCAACCTCGAAATATATCAGGCCAACATTTCGAGACAACCATGTGGTCAGAGTAGCCAAAAGGTCCAATAACTGTGCCCCGGGGATAACTAGATCGCCCGAGCTCCAGGGCAGTAGAGCTTTAAATAATAAAAGTTGCCCATTCTTTCTACATACATTTTATTATGCATAACATTATAAAAGAGAAATCGAACACATTTTGTTTTTAGTAAAGCGCAATTCAAATACCAGTCTTTAGAAGGTGAGGGGCGTTAGCCCTAGTCCTGTTTGCGGTAGTCTATGTTGTTTTTAAGTTTAATATAATTATTTATTATGATTTACGTTCGCTTCGAGTTTCACTTACTTATTGATAGTGATTATGTTCGTTTTCCTTTTGACTTACTCTTTGACTTATTTCTCCTCGTCTTAGGTTAAATGTAGCTTTTTCATTTTTTTTAAACAATTTCGAACAAAGCGTCACATGTCTACCCTACTAATAAAACGTTCACAGAGGCAAAGTAAACAATGGTTTTAGGCGCTTAACCCACCTGAAAATAACCTCTATGGAAAATAACACCAGAAAAATCACCCCCCCCCCTTGAAAAGTGCATCCCCTCTGAAAGGAAATTATTCCTAAAAAATTTTGCCCCACTGAAAATTCGCCCAGACGATCCCCCTGCAGAAAACTCCTCCGCGAAGATATGTCCGTATGTTTTCCAATTACAAATACTATCTATAGGCAAAGGACAAATTACAAAACTTAAAAAGACGCTTAAACTTCTAGAATGGGGTTCACTGATTGTTTCCAAGTCAAACAGTTCATGGTAACGAACTGTAAGTAAGGAATGACCCTGCTCAATAGTAACCGAAACTCTAAAAAAAGAAATTTTGATACCAATAGATGCATCAAAAGAATCAAATTTTTATGCTGATTTCAAATAAATAAGTTTCATCGAGTTGAGTCTTATTTATCAAAAGTTACGCGCCTGAGAAAATTTGCCTTATATCCGAAAAAAGGGCAAAACACCCCCTAAAAGTCATAGAACCTTAATAAAAATCAAACCATCAGATTCAGCGTATCAGAGAACCCTGCTGTAGAGGTTTCAGTCTCCTATATGGAAAAATGTGGAATTGTTTATATTTTGCCAGAAGAAAGATCACGGAGGCATGTTTATTTCTTTTTTTCCCCCAGGGGTGATCGTATTGACCCAGTGGTCCTAGAATATTGGGAGAGGACTCATTCGAACTGAAATTAAAAGTTTTAGTGCTCTTTTTAAGTGACCAAAAAAATAGAGGGCAAATATTTGTTTGTTTTTTTGTTTTTTGTTGTTTTCTTTCCCCAGGGGTGATCGTATCGACCCAGTGGTCCTAGAATATCGTGGGAGGGCTTATTTGAACGAAAATTAAAAGCTCTAATACGCTTTTTAAGTAACCAAAAAATAGAGGACAAATATTTGTTTGTTTTTTTGTTTTTTTTTCCAGGGGTGATCGTATTGACCCAGTGGCCCTAGAATATCGTGGGAGGCCTCATTCAAACGGAAATTAAAAGCTCTAATACCCTTTTCAAGTGACCAAAAAATAGGGGCAACTAGGCCCCCTCCCGCGCTCATTTTTTCATAAATTCACCCGATCAAAATTTTGAGATACCCATTTTGTTCAGCATGGTTGAAAAAATATAATAACTATGTCTTTGAGGATGAATTAATCCCCCACAGTTCCCGGGGGAAGGGACGCAAGTTATGAACTTTGCCCAATATTCACATGTAGCATTGGTTATTGGGAAGTATACATACGTTTTCAGGGGGAACTGTTTTTTGGTAGGGGGAGGAGGTGGATCAGGGGTTACGTGGGAGGATATTTCCACAGAGGAAGTTTTCATGGGGGAAGTGATATTGCTATGAAGAGGGCACAAGATTTTATGATTAAGGAGAGTAGGAGAAGGGGTGCCAGCCCTGGACGAGATTTAATGTCTTTGGTAAAAGCCTGGACGAGATTTAATGTCCTTGGTAAAAACCTTATTTCTAAGCCAATCACAGAGCTAGAAATACTGGACGAGATGTCATCACAGCCACACGCTCATTGAATCCGACCTGGTGTTACATCAGACTAGATTTCTGTGAATTATTAGCTTGAATTTTACGTAATTTCTTTTGTCAAAATCAAAGTACCGTACGCATTATCTGCTATGACACAATTTCACCCTGTGAACATTCTTTGTAATGTCTGTGCTTCAGGGTTGCCAACTGGACATATTTTATGTCCAAAGGACATATTTCCATGTGCCTGGACATAATGACATAATAGGACAAAAAATGGACACATTTTAGACAATTGGGACATAAAGTGGACACCTTTTCCAAATTTATGACGTAAAACAAATGCAAATGTAAACAAATGTAAAATGGCTACCATGTAAATTAGTGATGTAAGTTAACAACAGGGATCCTTATATTTTAATAATTACTACTCGTATAGCTAGCAATTCGCTTTTTGTTCGTTTTAGTTTCATGGAGCTCTTTACTTTTCTTTGAAAAACTTGTTTTGTGGAAATAGTCCTATGTTTAAATAATCGATAAATGAAGAAAACCCAAATTGAATGGATTCGTTATAATTTCTGTTCTCTTTGTGTCTCATTTATTCAATGAGCGTAAAATGTGTTGGTTTTAAGTTTGTCTTGTTATATGACTTTATTTCTTCCTTTCTTAGGATTTAATATACTTTTAATTTTCTTAGAAAAAATTCATTTCTTGGAAAAAAATGAAGTAAATCTTTTTCGTTTTTTTATAGAGATAATTTATCATTAATTAAAACTATTCCCAATTGTAAACCCATTTTTAGGTTTACTGGCTAAGAATTATAATGCCCAATTGTAATTAGAAGTTTGCAAAAAACATGTATTCAATAAAAATTTCGGTACTCTTGCATAATGCGGGCCTTTCTAAAAAGTCAAATTTGTTTAATTCTAATTAAATAAAATAAAATAGTATGAATTTATAATAGTTAAGAAACAAATTTGGGCTATATATTTGCATAGTAGGGGGTAGGGGTAGAGCAGATTATATATTAAATACAGGTACTCCTGTATTAAACGCACTCTTTTTACGCTGCAATGAATACTAGTCACGGAAAAACTGGTTTTGACGGGGTAATCTAAGACACCACTATAGGGCAATACAATGTATAGCGTGTTTTTCATTACATATACGATATTTAAACTGTTGTTTTTTGGGGTTTAGGGGGATAAAGGTACCTAGATTAGGTTAGATTACGTAATAATATATACTATGCTTTACCCCCCCCCCCTGATGTGCAAATGTATAGCCCAAATTTGTTTCTAAACTATTATATATTCATCCTATTTTATTTCATTAGCATTAACCAAACTAGCAGTATATAAAAGAGTGAGTTTAATACATGAGTACCTTGATACCTCACCTCGGTACCTTCTCCTCCCCCCCCTTAACCCCAAAAAATAACAGTTTAATATCGTATACACAGTGAAAACCGCACGATCATTGCCTGGTCTATAGCGATAAGCATGTCAAAAATGGGTTTTATCATTGCTTAATCTATAGCACTTAACCCCAGAGGCCCGCATAATGCAACAGTACCAAAATACTCTCTCAGTCATGTTTTTGTGCTAGGATTCTTAAGGAAAACTTAAATATAGAAGTTAGAATGAAAGGGGAGGGGTATTATTAATCAAATGAACCGAGAATCTGCGTCTTCCATCGAGCAGGAGCAATTTGATACATTAATATTAATCAGCGATTTTATTAAACATTATTACACATAAATCAGAAAAAATTTGTGGAAGCTTTTTTTGTAAATACGGAAACCAAGGACGTCACCTGCCTTGCATAATATTGGAGATCAAAAAAGTTTGTTTTAACAGTTACATGCTATTAATATATTATTGAGCAACTTGAAATATATTTTTGATTATAATAAAGATTTCAAATAATATTTGAATGATAAAATATATAAAAATTTATTGATGTAAGTTTTAATAATCTTTAAATTGCATTTGCTTATTTGTATACTTTTCTTACTTAAAATTGCATTTACTGCCATGAAGCTCATCGTTTATTTGAAGAAAAGGCAGTACATTTTCCGCATTATAATAACAATTTTTGAAGCGCTCTAAAACTATTAGAGTGCACCTAACCTTCTTTGACTTTCTCCGAAGTGTAGTTATTGCTAACTTCCTGAACCCGTCACCTAAGAGACAGGGTTGCCATCGAGGTTACGTTCGTACCATTTTTGGTACGTTTTAAATATTGTGGTACGTTTTACGTTACGGTCCAAAAAACGTTACATTTTTGTTACGTTTTTGAATTTATGGTACAATTATGTTACGCTTTTAAATAATGAACAAATTTCACATTTTCTGAGTAATATATTTTTCCCCCTGTGAAAAACGCTGTTCGCATTTTAATTACACTGACATGAGTATCGACATTCTTTCAAATCGCGGTCATTTAGTCTTATCACACAATCCCTCGTCTATTCGAATGAGAAAATACCCTCTTTGGATAACTAAATTAAGAACATTCTCTCTCGAGCAACAATTATTATTCGCTTAGAGACAAGTGACAAAATTCAGTTAGTCACCAATTTTCATCAGTTGGTTTTGAACTTGAATCTTGTGCCGTACACAGTCATATTGAAATTATATTGAGAAGTAATAAACTGAAGCCAGGAATGAAAATTTTTAATAAAAACAGGTAAATAATGGAAGAAGCTATTTTCTTTATAATTTCTTTTTAAATATGTGATTATAGGCTATATGTATTATTCTTCGGGTAACAACACTAAAAACCTCCCCCCCCCCCCAAGGCCGTACCCAGGATTTTTTTCGGACGGGGGTTTACTCAAATATTTTTTTCGGGTGGGGTGGGGGGTTACACAAAAAAACTCCAAAAGCGCAGACAAAATTTATTTTTATCCGTTTTTGTTACGTTTTTACTAGTGAAACAAACATTTCAGGGGGGTGAACCCCCCCTCCTCCCCTCTGGGTACGGCGTTTTCTCCCCCCTTCTGATTGGTTGGACATAATATCTGGTTATATACAAAATTTGGTCTCTTTATATGGGATTATGAATGGCTGATATTAACAAAATATTTGAAACTGTAAGAATGAGCCATTTTTTGTCTATAACCAAGGCTATATCCAAAAATTGAGACGGGGGTGGGTTAGTTGAGCCGGAATTTTTGATTTCATGCTAGACTTTTTCCAAGTATCATGGTCTCTTTTTTGACACTTTACCCCCCACACATTCTGACGTACCATATATAACTGCATAAATATATTTCATCGTTGTGTCGAATCTTGTGATGGCATTCTTACTTGTAATATTCTTTCATTTTCTTTTATATTGTAAAGTAATAATTTGATTAGTTGATTTCTTTTAATATATTCCTAGGACTATATCCCGGACCATCAAGGGGTTGGTTTATTTTAATAAAAGGGACATCATATTTGTAAATACTATAAAATAAAGAATTTAATGGTACTGCTTTTGTGTGTTTGGCGTGTTTTTTTTTTCAGAAAAGGACAATCACTAAATATTTGGCTTTAGAAAAAGACAACTGGACTAGTGCCCATCTTTATGAAGAATATAACCAGTCTTGTATCTGTTAGGGTAGACTTAAAGTTTACTTAAAAACTGATTCATAGGGACCACGTAGATTGGGCTGGGGCCCCAGCCTCCTGAAAAAGTAAATTTATTCGAATTTCTCGGTATTTATTTATGAAATTGTAGGTTTTTATTAACCTTTCTATTTTTTTTAATTAAATCATTTTCAATTTGCTTTTATTAGCTCACTGATTTGTTTGTTCAATCTTCCATTCTTTGTCACACAATTTTTTTTAATTTTTGAATTATTTTTCAACCACTCCCGAATGTTCAGTTACTTCCCACTTTTATCAGTGTAGCACAACGGTAAGAGCCCTTCCTGAGGCTGTGCTAACTTAGGTTTTCAACCACGCTGTTTTGATGGGTTTCACAAGTCCAGGCACGTACAAAGAATTTTTTGGGGAGGAGGTAAAAAAAACAAAACAAAAAAATAAAATCATTTTCAAAATGAACTAAAAAGCAGATAATTTTTTTCTAAAGAATATTCGAATATAAATGAACACGTGGGGAAAAAAAGTTTTGGTTGTTAAATAACATGAACACCAAATTTATTTAGGTTTTAATTGCATAAACGATAAAAGTCGATGAATTGAGGAAAACAAGTAAAAAAAATCAACTTATTCAAAAACGAGTCGATTTTTTTCCCGTAATTTTCACTTATGTTAATGGACTCTGAAAAAAAAATATTTTCAGATTTTTTATTTTACAATTACAAAAAAAATATTGTGTCTCATCCAAGATTAAAACCTAAGTTAGCACAGCCTCAGGAAGTGCTCTTACCGTTGTGCTATACTGATAAAAGTGGGAAGTAACTAAAAATTTGTGTGTTGTTGAAAAATAATTCACTAAATAAAAAAATTGTGTCACAAATAACTAAAACCTAAGTTATAAAAAATCTTCTTTTATTTCTTGTTTTCTGTTTTTTTGGATTTAAGATTATAATTAAAAAAAGAAAATTGTAGTTTTATGTTAAATAACTGCTGTTTCGTATAGGAACTGAAGACAACGATTGAAATATTTTTTGTTCGATAAAGTAAAAACAAAACAAAAATTCTGTCACTCAGAATTCCTCAAATCTTCATGTTGAAGTGATGCGAATTTAAGGCTGGAGGAAGTGAGACCGAAAACGAGCCAATCTAAAAAATTAGACGGGAGGGGAGCGATTAAAATAATTTTTTGGGTATTTTTAAGAAGCTGGATTTATTAAGATCGCTTTTTATTGAAATGTAACAATAAAAAAAAATCTAGTTGGTTATCTGGTTTTCTAAAAAACTCTAAATTGTCCTGTTTTCATTGATTTACCTTTTATCTTGTACATATTACTCATCTACTTTTGGTTTAAACAACTAATAATGTCAATTAAAAACAACAAACTAACTAAAATAGTAGCTTAAGGTTATATACATACATTGAACGGGGGGAGAGGAGAGGTTTTTTTGTTTTACAGGTAAACCGGAAGCACAACTTGCAGTAGAATAAATAGGAATTTCTTAAAGGTAAAGAAGCATAAGTTATTATTATTGTATATTTTTATTTCGGTAGAGGACATAAGCGAAGTCTAGACCGGTGTCAAAAACTGAATGGTAGAAAAGTAAATAAAACAGTTCAGGAAAAAAAAAAATGATTTCTCAAAGACCAAAGCAAGCTTTAAACTTGGGTGGAATGCACTATAGTTGGAGAAACATTGAATAGAGGAGATTTCATGCCTTTGAATGATTGGCAGTGGGGATGCTGAAGTCAAATAACATATGACACATCACTATTTTATCCCTAATGCATAACATTATTCAAGAAAATTCGAAGGTAGTGTATGAATGCCAAACCAACTGATCATTAACGGCTAAAATTTTGGAGAAGGGAGATCCATATTTTTCGACACGTGCTAAAGAACAGGCAAAGTATGATATAGAACAGGGGTCATTGTAAAAATTAATCGGTTTACAAATGCCATTGGTCTGATTAACCCACCGGTATATGCCCGTTCAAGTTCATCATTTAATGCCAAAAATATTCTCAAAAAAATTTAGTTAGAAAAATGTCTACTAATATTCAATTTTTTCAAGGTCTTTTGATTTTAATCATTGCTGTCCAGTATTTACTGTTTAATCTTTTGAAATTCCTTAAAAAATTTTTTTAACGTGATCACTATTAGTTAAAAATAGGAATTAATTTCGGTATATTTCCTTGGAGACTCTTGAGCTTTTAATATAATAATGTTTGTTACATGTTTGAAAATATATAAGATGTTATTTTTTTTCAAATAGACGAGAAAATTCTCTTGGTAATGGATATACGAAAGTTTTTTGTGAAGTCAGATTGGGAATATCTTCAATCAGGCTCATCAACGAAAACACCTATTTCTGGCCAGACAGTGCAAAAAACTGGCAGAGTGTTAGATCTGGGGCCTAGTTCAAAACTACAAGTCTGCCAGGAAGAGTCTTCGGGACATTCAACCCAAAACCCATCTACTTCACATCTATGTGCTAGTGAAGAAAATTTGGTTGTTGGGTGCAACCCAAACTGCTAAAGCCAAAATATGGAAATAGATAAGGAATTAAGACCATCTATAATGTGTCCATAAAAAAAAGAAAGATTTTCTAAGAGAAAGAAATTGGTAGTTGAAAATAGGAAGTTTAGGGAGAAGTGGTTTGAGCATGAAGATCTTAAAGATTGGATTGAAATTGGTCCTTTCAGTAAAAACGTTGCTTACTGTAAATATTGCCAGAAAAAAGTGTTTGGGGGTATGACTCATTTGCTTAGACATGCTGAAACTGGTTTTCACAAGAGAAATCACATGAGCATGCACAATCAAATTAAAGTAGTTGAGAACAATGAACTAGTTGTAAATCCTAAATCAAAAGAACAGTTGTTGCTTAAAGATAAAGTTGTTAAGTTAGAACTGGCTCTTGCTGCATAGATAGCTACAAGTAAAGAAGAAATAAGTATTAGGGACAAGTTACCATATGTCCTTTAAGCTTATATTAGTGACTCTCCAACTGTTGGATTTTTTGAGTGTGCGAGAACTAAGACCAACAGTTTAATCAAAAATGTGATGGCTCCTTTTGCCATCGTAAAACTCAGCTTAAAGGAGTGAAAATCTCAATTTTAGTCGATGAAAGTGCTGACAGAACTGGATCTAAGTTCTTGGTGATTATTTGTCGTTATTTTTGCTTTAATTAAAGTAAATTAAAGGAAGAGTTTCCTGCTCTACCCAAGGTTTACGACGCCAGTGCAAATGGTTTGAAGACACTTGTTTATGAAGTACTCAATGACCAATGCATTCCTTACTCAAATATAATTGGCTTTGTTTCGGACAATGCCAGTGTAATGTAAGGCAAACGGAACGGCCTGGCCACTTTAATTAAAAGTGATTTACCCTGGCTTGCCGTAATTGGTTGTGTTTGCCACTCGTTCTCGCTCTGCTCTTCTGCTGCCTGCAGAAAACTTCCATCTGACATTGTGCAGTCCAGTCATAGCATCTATAATTACATTTCAGGAAGTGCAAAGCGAAAGGCAGATCTGAAAGAATTTCTGCATGTTCTACAAGTTGCTACCCATCAATTGCTTGATCCATGTGCAACAGGATGGTTGGCGTTTTAATCAGTTGCCGAACGTTTTATTGAACAATGGGTGGTACCCACAGAGTTTTTTAAGATACCATTCTTAGAAGGAAATGACGTGAGTGCTGTAAATCTTTATTTAGGTTCGGTGAATCCAAAAGTAAAATTGTTTCATTTGTTTCTTAAATACCTTTTACACATTGTTAACAAAATAAATGTCGAATTTCAGAGCGCAGACGTAAAAGTCCATAAATTAAAGTCTAGTGATTCATCCCTTCTTCAAGAAATAGGATTGAATTTCATTAACGAGAGTCAGCACAGGCCTGAAAAAACTTATCCATTTACAATGGATTTTTCAGATCCTCAAAATTTCAGGAGTATACAAGATATGCATTTTGGTGCAGAATTTCAACTATACGAGCTTGAAAGCATCGAAAACGGTAGGGCCTAGGAGCGCCAAGTACAAGATGTAAAAAAAAGCCGTTTAGCGTTTTGTATAAAACTACAGTCTGAGATACAATTGTGAATAAACCCAAAAAACTCTAGTTTAGTGGGTCTAGTTCAAAGTCTATCCCCATGTTTAGCAAAGTCTAGGCAAGTGAAGTTAATTGTCTCTTTGTTTAAGATGTTTAAAGAATGCTTTCCTTACGTTGATCTTGAGACGCTAAATACAGAGTGAAGACGTATTCCTGTAGTAATAAGTAAGGCGAATTTAGATGTTACGTTGTCGCTGGTACAGTTCTAGTATTGTGTTGCCAATTTAAAAAATGGAGCTGACAATTCTTCCTTACAATTTTTACCAAATTTAATTCTCACATTGACTTGTCTACCCCATTCCAGTGCTGGATCAGGGCGACAGTATTTTTAATTAAAAATGACAAAGACCCTACTTCGTAATAGACTCACTCCCAAAACTATTTCTGATCTTATGCATGTCAGTAGAGCAATTCCTGACCCAGGTTCTCGGGAGATCCCGGATGGTCCTTTAAGGAAAGTAGAAAAGTTGTAAAAGGGAACTACCACGTTAAGTATGTTTCAAAATCGATTTTGTTTGCTTCCCTGCATAAGTATATATTATATTGTGTCTTATTTCTGCATAAAAAGCAAATCTTAAATTAAGCCCTAAACGATTATCTGAGTTGTTTATCTAAATTTTGCTAAATAAAAGTACAATATTTGCTCATCTTTTTCTTCAAAGTATCCTAAATTACATCCAAATCAAAGACAAATTGAGAACAAACTAAGGTACGCCTTGTCAGAACTTGAGCAAATGCACATTATGCCGAATATAGCCTTCGCAGGATTTTTTTCATTTATCCGCAGTCTCGAGGATTTTATTTTAAGTGAAAAGAAGATCAATACAATGGTTGATTTTGATTTTTATTGCGTAAAAAAATAGCTTAATTAAAAATTTTTATATAAAAATTATGAATTGCACCAGTATCAACTCATTTTTTTATTTCATAGATGTTTCTGATGCTTAAGCAAAAACGTGTCCAATTTATTAATATTCAGAAAGAAGAAGGATGGTTTTCAAAACTTGTAGTTAAGATACATAAAAGACATCTTTTAAAAGTTGGAGGGGGGATTAAATAGCGACAAAGACAGTGACAAAGACCACACTGCCTTTCCATCATAAGCAATTAGTAGAAAAATAACGAAATTTTTATATAAAACAGTGAAACGCATAAGATGATTTCGAAGTGAGTTTTTTTTACATTGGTTTTTCTTTATTTGTTTGGCTGAGGACGGCCGGGGGAGATCGGGTCGATCTCGTCATTTAAAGGTGCGTTCCACTCTCTTGTATAAAATGTTCCTATTGCTCTGACTATTGTTTATGAGGGGGAATTTTTAATGATATTACAGGAAACTATATTTTTAAAATTATACAGGCACCAAATGTCCCCCCCCCTTAGGTCCCGCCTTTGATCAAAAACTTAGTGCACTCAGCCAGGAAAAGAGACTATCTTATCAAAAGTTAAGAAAAAGTTAAGTGTTTATATTTTGTACGGTAAGACAATTTTCCTTATGGCGTCAACCCTGATAAGAGATGGGTTTTCTTACAGGGTTGCCAACTGGACATATTTTATGTCTAAAGAACATATTTCCATGTGCATGAACATAATGACATAATAGGGCAAAAATGGAAATAAAGTGGACACATTTTCCAAATTTATGACATAAAACAAGCTACTTTCATAAAAAAATGTCACTCATAACCAAATCAGTGCTAAGACTTATATCTACTTATTTTTTAAGCTCGGTATTTATTTTCTGGGGTTGCGTGCTCTTCCCTGAGGCAAACTTTCTGAAAATACCTTCAAAATTCTTTCACCTATAAATGGTATTATTAGCCCTGATTTTTACTCACCACAGTCAAGATAAACTGTCGCCTTTTTCATATAAACTTACTTCCGGCTTCCGAACGTCACAAAGCTCAATGAAAAGTTAACAAAATGAAACCTTTCGATTGTTGATGGTTCGATTGTTGATATATATATATATATATATATATATATATATATATATATATATATATATATATATATATATATATATATATATCATATATATATATATATATATATATATATATATATATATATATATATATATATATATATATATATATATATATATATATATATATATATATATATATATATATATATATATATATATATATATATATATATATATATATATATATATATATAGGTAAATTTTTCGCAAATCTTATTATTGACTTACGAATAAAGTAAACATACCACTCGATGCTTTTTTAGGCTTATACTATATATATTACTTAATAGTATTATAAACTAAGTAAATATATATATTATTTATGTACACTATATATATTTACTACTATATGTATGCATAGGTACTTGTGCATTATGCGGTACCCACCGCTAGATACTGTATGACCCGTCGTTAAATTTTTCGCAAATCTTATTATTGACTTACGAATAAAGTAAACATACCACTCGATGTCTTTTTTATGTTCTTTCCAAATATAATAATAATTTTTCTCGGAAATGAATTTTACCCCCACCCCTATATATACCAATTCAGGGCATATATTTGCACAATAGGGGGGGGGGTAAATTTTAAATTTACCTCACATTAACATCACAAATAAAATTTACACCCCCCCCCCCTAATGTGCAAATATATACCCTGAAGCGGTATATATAGGGGTGGGGGTAAAATTCATTTCCAACAAAAATTATTATTATATTTGGAAAGAACATAAAAAAAGGCATCGAGTGGTATGTTTACTTTATTCGTATGTCAGTAATATGAACTGCGAAAAAATTACCGACGGGTCATACAGTATCTAGCGGTGGGTACCGCATAATGCACAAGTACCTATGCATACACATAGTAGTAAATATACATAGTATACATAAATAATATATATATTTACTTAGTTTATAATACTATTAAGTAATATATATAGTATAAGCCTAAAATTGGGGCTATTGAAAAGGAGATATGTTAATAAGTAGTTTCTATTTTTATAATATGCACAAAAATTGTAGTTATCAAACTTTGAAATCGATTTCGCTACACTTACCTCCCAGCGCCTCTAATATGCACACGAATAGATAGACGAATTGTATTATTCCCATATGTTTCCCCGTTTCTTGCTTTCGTCAGCATTTATTTGATTTACGGTTATACTAGTTGAAAAAAGAGTGATGCATGGCAAAATGCATAGAAAATAATTAATTTTTACTATATTTTTGCACATTAAGGAGGGAAAGCATAGTGGAATCACTTTAAAAATTATTTCGCAAATCTTATTATTGACTTACGAATAAAGTAAACATACCACTCGATGCTTTTTTATGTTCTTTCCAAATATAATAATAATTTTTGTCGGAAATGAATTTTACCCCCGCCCCTATATATACCAATTCTAGGCATATATTTGCACATTAGGAGGGTGGGGGTGGTAAATTTTAAAATTACCTCCCATTTTAATCATAATAAAAATTTACACCCCCCCCCCCTAATGTGCAAATATATACCCTGAATCAGTATGTATAGGGATGGGGGTAAAATTCATTTCCGACAAAAATTATTATTATTTTTAAAGTGATTCCACTATGCTTTCCCTCCTTAATGTGCAAAAATATAGTGAAAATTAATTATTTTCTATGCATTTTGCCATGCATCACTCTTTTTTCAACTAGTATAACCGTAAATCAAATAGACAAGCTTACGGGGAGCGCACGACCAAGTCTGTTCTTAATTATTTTGATTTTTCCAAAAAACACGCTAACTAAATTAGCCAGCAAGAATTTCTACAGAATTTTAAAGGTTTGAAATTCTTTTTATAGTATCCATGGAGTTTGATTAGTAATTATGATGTTATTATCTTGCACTGAGGACGGTCAAGCGGAGGTCTTGGCCGAAATATTTGCATTTTAGTTCATATGTTTCACTGGCTTGTATAATCCTCGTTTTTCTCTTTTTTTACTATTTTATTATTGTATAATAATGATCTAGTGTGGCCATAGAAATTATTTAAAACAATATTACAGGGAGCGTACGACCCATTCGTGTCCTAATTGTTTTGATTTTTCAAATAAAAACACAAATTTAATTATCCAGCAAAAATATCTAAGGAATTGTAAAGGTTTGAAATTCTTTTTATAGTATCAATGGAGTTTTATTAGTAATTTTGATGTTATTATCTTGCACTGAGGACGGTCAAGCGGAGGTCTTGACCGAAATATTTGCATTTTAGTTCATATGTTTCACTGGCTTGTATAATCCTCGTTTTTCTCTTTTTTTATTATTGTTTCGTTTTATCATGATTAGCCAGTGTGGCCTTAGAAATTATTTAAGACAAGCTTACGGGGAGCGCACGACCAAATCTGTTCTTCATTATTTTGATTTTTCCAAAAAACACGCTAACTTAATTAGCCAGCAAGAATTTTTACAGAATTTTAAAGGTTTGAAATTCTTTGTATAGTCTCAATGGAGTTTTAGGAGTATTTTTTATGTTATTATCCTGCACTGAGGACTGTCTAGCGGAGGTCTTGGCCAAAATATTTCCATTTTAGTTCATATGTTTCAGTGGCTTGTATACTCATCGTTTTTCTCTTTTTTTACTATTTTTTCGTTTTATCATGATTAGCCAGTGTGGTCTTAGAAATTATTTACGACACGCTTACGGGGAGCGTACGACCAAGTCTGTTCTTAATTATTTTGATTTTTCCAAAAAACACGCTAACTTAATTAGCCAGCAAGAATTTTTACAGAATTGTAAAGGTTTGAAATTCTTTTTATAGTATCCATGGAATTTTATTGGTAATTTTGATGTTATTATCTTGCACTGAGGACGGTCAAGCGGAGGTCTTGACCGAAATATTTGCATCTTAGTTCATATGTTTCACTGGCTTGTATAATCCTCGTTTTTCTCCTTTTTTTTTATTATTGTTTCGTTTTGTCATGATTAGCCAGTGTGGTCTTAGAAATTATTTACGACAAGCTTACGGGGAGCGCACGACCAAGTCTGTTCTTAATTATTTTTATTTTTCCAAAAACACGCTAACTTAATTAGCCAGCAAGAATTTTTACAGAATTGTAAAGGTTTGAAATTCTTTTTATAGTATCCATGGAGTTTTATTAGTAATTTTGATGTTATTATCCTGCACTGTGGACGGTCAAGCGGAGGTCTTGGCCGAAATATTTGCATTTTAGTTCATATGTTTCACTGGCTTGTATAATCCTCGTTTTTCTCTTTTTTATTATTGTTTTGTTGTATCATGATTAGCCAGTGTGGTCTTAGAAATTATTTACGACAAGCTTACGGGGAGCGCACGACCAAGTCTGTTCTTAATTATTTTGATTTTTCAAAAAAAACACGCTAACTTAATTAGCCAGCAAGAATTTTTACAGAATTGTAAATGTTTGAAATTCTTTTTATAGTATCCATGGAGTTTTATTAGTAATTATGATGTTATTATCTTGCACTGAGGACGGTCAAGCGGAGGTCTTGATCGAAATATTTCCATTTTAGTCCATATGTTTCACTGGCTTGTATAATCCTCGTTTTTCTCTTTTTTTACTATTGTTTTGTTGTATAAAAATGATCCAGTGTGGTCTTAGAAATTATTTACGGCAAGATTACGGGGAGCGTAAGACCAAGTCGGTTCTTAATTATTTTGATTTTTCCAAAAACACGCTAACTTAATTAGCCAGCAAGAATTTCTACAGAATTGTAAAGGTTTGAAATTCTTTTTATAGTATCCATGGAGTTTTATTAGTAATTTTGATGTTATTATCTTGCACTGAGGACGGTCAAGCGGAGGTCTTGACCGAAATATTTGCATTTTAGTTCATATGTTTCACTGGCTTGTATAATCCTCATTTTTCTCTTTTTTTATTATTGTTTCGTTGTATCATGATTAGCCAGTGTGGTCATAGAAATTATTTACGACAAGCTTACGGGGAGAGCACGACCAAGTCTGTTCTTAATTATTTTGATTTTTCCAAAAAACACGCTAACTTAATTAGCCAGCAAGAATTTTTACAGAATTGTAAAGGTTTGAAATTCTTTTTATAGTATCCATGGAGTTTTATTAGTAATTTTGATGTTATTATCTTGCACTGAGGACGGTCAAGTGGAGGTCTTGACCGAAATATTTGCATTTTAGTTCATATGTTTCACTGGCTTGTATAATCCTCGTTTTTCTCCTTTTTTTATTATTGTTTCGTTTTGTCATGATTAGCCAGTGTGGTCTTAGAAATTATTTACGGCAAGCTTACGGGGAGCGCACGACCAAGTCTGTTCTTAATTATTTTTATCTTTCCAAAAAACACGCTAACTTAATTAGCCAGCAAGAATTTTTACAGAATTGTAAATGTTTGAAATTCTTTTTATAGTATCCATGGAGTTTTATTAGTAATTTTGATGTTATTATCTTGCACTGAGGACGGTCAAGTGGAGGTCTTGACCGAAATATTTGCATTTTAGTTCATATGTTTCACTGGCTTGTATAATCCTCGTTTTTCTCTTTTTTTATTATTGTTTCGTTGTATCATGATTAGCCAGTGTGGTCTTAGAAATTATTTACGACAAGATTACGGGGAGCGCATGACCCAGTCTGTTCTTAATTATTTTGATTTTTCCAAAAAACACGCTAACTTAATTAGCCAGCAAGAATTTTTACAGAATTGTAAAGGTTTGAAATTCTTTTTATAGTATCCATGGAGTTTTATTAGTAATTTTGATGTTATTATCGTGCACTGAGGACGGTCAAGCGGAGGTCTTGACCGAAATATTTGCATTTTAGTTCATATGTTTCACTGGCTTGTATAATCCTTGTTTTTCTCTTTTTTTATTATTGTTTCGTTTTGTCATGATTAGCCAGTGTGGTCTTAGAAATTATTTACGACAAGCTTACGGGGAGCGCACGACCAAGTCTGTTCTTAATTATTTTGATTTTTCCAAAAAACACGCTAACTTAATTAGCCAGCAAGAATTTTTACAGAATTGTAAAGGTTTGAAATTCTTTTATAGTATCCATGGAGTTTTATTAGTAATTTTGATGTTATTATCCTGCACTGAGGACGGTCAAGCGGAGGTCTTGACCGAAATATTTGCATTTTAGTTC